>NC_140177.1:90375587-90383087 GCF_963971535.1 Notolepis coatsorum
TCACAGCTAGGATGTTTTCAGCTGATCTATCCATCTTTCTTCACTACCATGGCACATCATATATCATCATGTATCATCACTGACAACCTTGTAAAGCAGGCTTTCTGAACCTTGGGGTTGGTTCCCTGCTAAAATACTACTCAAAATAAAACAACTTGGTGACTATTATGGCATGGAAAATGATAAATCTCTCTTCTGGATAGCTTGAGATACTGCGAAAGCTGATCATTATGCACCTCAATAAATTGGAGCCAACAATGGGAAGCATTTTCATATGATTTTAATGTTCAGTCTCACAGGAATATATATAAAAAAGGTTGGGAACCCATGTTGTGATGTCTACTTTATTTCTACTTACCATGAACCCATGTTGTGATGTCTACTCTAGATGTGAGTAAAATTGCAAGAAAAGCCCAGAACTCCATTTCTAATGATATATTAATTTGAAGGTTTTAATGGTCTCTGGGGCTCAGGAACATATGCACTGTATAAAAAAAACGAAACTGAATGGACATCAATGGAACAAGGAGACAATGTACCATAAATGTGAAGTGTTTATTGCAACATTAAAAGACCACTCAGGGATAAGACCACTGATAGCAGCACAATGCTAATTGCATATTACGTCTATACAGTAGAGTTAAAGAGGTTTAAAGAGTACGACCGCCATGAAGGAGGAAATATGACTCTATTACACAATACACTGTTGTTGAGAGATAGCAAGCAATCCTGTGGTAAACTGATTCATTATAATAATGTATGATTCAGCGCTAGACACACACACACACACACACACAGGGTATCAGGTGGCCATGATTGACACATGGTGGGGCAACGCTTATTAGTGTTGGGGGTAGAAGAGGAAATGAAGTTCCACTCTGGGTCACACACACACACACACACACACACACACACACACACACACACACACGCACACACACACACACACACACACACACACACACACACACACACACACACACACACACACACACACACACACACACACATGCATACACACACACATGCACACACGCACACACATACACACACATGCATGAATGTGCATGCATACACACACACACACCATTCCAATAAATGCCGGCTTGATTTACATGTATAATTTATTCATGCATTATTAGCAGCTATATTTAATTTATACAACTGATCTACCTCATTGAAGCTGGTTTCCCAGTATCCTTTCAAATGCTATCAAGATGGAATCTCACTTTCTGGTGCTGTAATGTGTACCATATGTATGGCTCACATTTGAAACAGTTGTAATCGTAATTTCCCCCAGCATTTCAGACCCCCATTTCTTCCCCTCCATAATACAGTATGGGACGTTTAAAGATTGGGATCAGACAAAGTGCCTCTTGGGAGATTTGAAGGACCTGCTCTGTTCATCATCCCTGTTTTATTTTAATTCAGTGTTTCCAAACCTGAGGTTCAGACCCCACCGGTAGTCTCAGGGAAGAAAGGAGCACGGCCTCACTCACACAATGAGGAAAGGGAATCAATGTGCAGAACCCTCTGATATAAAATAAGCGCAATGTCGTCATGTTTCATGTTTGCACATCAGTAGAAAACCTAAAGGCTATTTTATTCCCCCACCAAGTTTTCATTGTTGTATTCATAGAATATGCTGTATTATTGGATCATCTGCTCAGGTTTCCAGGAGGTCAATGAAACCAGGGTTTCATATTGCTTTTTTTTATGTAACTTACACTGAGGGCATGCAGTGGAATTGACGTTTTACGGCTTTGCTTGTTTGTTCTGAACCGTGTCAAGGACTCCAAATTGATGGAGCCCCATTTGATTTAGGCTCAAGGACCCCCATCTACAAAGAATTCTGTAGTTGTATTTTATTTAGTCCAGAATTCCATAACTGTCTTTACTAGATGGTGGGGAGATAACAGCGGAGAGAGAATATGATCAGAATACATTTTCCTATGGGGCTATAACTTCTAGTGAATGAAACAATGAAATTAAACTATCCTCAAAAGATTCGCTCCCCCACCTCCAAAAGTAGCATTACAGTGATGCTGCGCATACCATGAGGTCAGGATGTTGTGAACCACTCTAACTGATCTGAGTACAGGTGACTTCTCCCTGTTAGTGCCGCACGACCCGCGGTGCTCCTGGCAACGCCTCTTCCTGGCCCTGAGGTGGGCCACTCGCTCTCCCGATGTGAGACCAGAAGTAGATGTGTCACTTCATATCAGTGGGCATGGCACCAATATGGCTGCCTGGGTTCCCAGTTCCCCTCTCCCCCCTCCTCCACACTCTATCTCTGTTTGATGCTGTGTTGTGTCTTACAAACACACACACACACACTCTCTCTCTCTCTCTCTCTCTCTCTCTCTCTCTCTCTCTCTCTCTCTCTCTCTCTCTCTCTCTCTCTCCGTCCGGCAGGTCCTGTATGGAGGGGGTCTTTCATGGTTGTCTCGTTCCTCCGTTCAGCGGAACGGAGTGCATCGTAGAGAGGGAGGGTCATGGCTATAGAAGGTGTCCACATTTCATAGATGTTTCACCTCAGAAAGATTGTTTAAAATAAACCCTCATTTTAAACCCAACCTTATAACCTCACTGTAGACACCGTGCCCCACCTTATACCTAAAAATAGAGATGGATATTGTGTGTGATCATCGATTTTCAAAGGAGGGGAGGGAGGGAGCACTGTGTGTTGCACTCCGGTATGTACAGCCCCGCCCCCAATGACCATCAGCCAATCATATCAATGCAGAGCACTACGGAGCATGCCATACAGTTACAACATGTTGGAGGTGCACAGAGCCTCCATGGCGAAACCTCCACGTGCTACCGAAGTCTAAACATCACTGCACGGCTCCAGGTGGAAAGGAAGCGTGTAGTCTTTTACCAACAAACTTGCAGTTCCACGTTCGGGTTCTGCGATCTGATTGGCCACTGACGTACGCTCTCTCTACGCCCAAACAGCACGTTACGCTAGTTCTGCCTCTAACCTCTAACAGCCTGCAGTTTGCATCACTTCCCACGGTTCTCGGCACTTATTCTACCGGTAGTGCGGTAGTTGTTGCCACGGTATTGGGTCTTTGGGTGAATACTTCATTGGCGGGGAAGAAGAACACTGATAGCAGTGTGTGGACCGTCCTGCGAGCCCCAGGCCACCGCCCCGCGAGCCCCAGGCCACCGTCCCGCGAGCCCCAGACCACTGCCCCGCGAGCCCCAGGCCACCGCCCCGCGAGCCCCAGGCCACCGTCCTGCGAGCCCCAGACCACCGCCTTGCGAGCCCCAGACCACCGCCCTGCAAGCCCCAGACCACCGCCCTGCAAGCCCCAGGCCACCGTCCCGCGAGCCCCAGGCCCCCGTCCCGCGAGCCCCAGACCACGCCCCGCGAGCCCCAGGCCACCGTCCCACGAGCCCCAGGCCACCGTCCGTATTCAAAAGCCCCTGGCTTGCACATCGCAGTCACGAAAGGGGCTACCAAAGACCCAATACCGTGGCAACAACTACCGCACTACCGGTAGAATAAGTGCCGAGAACCGTGGGAAGTGATGCAAACTGTCTTGTCGTGTTTTGAACAATTATGTTGTGTTGATGGAATCACGTTAATATAGAGAGATGAAAACAATACGTTATTTCGATTGATATGAATTGGATAATGCTAGCAGGCTGCAGGCTGTTAGAGGTTAGAGGCAGAACTAGCGTAACGCGCTGTTTGGGCGTAGAGAGAGTGTATGTCAGTGGCCAATCAGATCGCAGAACCCGAACGCGTAACTGCAAGTTTGTTGGTAAAAGACTACACGCGGAAAGGAACCCAACCTGATGCATGACATAAGAGCAAAATGGCCACTGTTTGAATATGCTCCACATTGACCGTACAGCCATGGAAACGGCATTAAACATTGAATCATTTAGCTGATGCTTTTATCCAAAAAGAAATTTCCAAATTGTAAAAAGGTCAGCAGGAGGGGTACACCTATGGCAGCTAAGGGTAAGTGGTATTGTTTGTCAAACAGTGTGGAATTTGTGTGTTACACTCTGAGTGCATAGTCGTACAGCCATATTAGTATAGTAGGAAGTAGCATAGGCATAGTAGTAGAGATAGTAGTATAGACATAGTAGCAAAGTACATAAAAGTAAAATACTAAAACACTTGATTGAAGAGGTGTGTTTTTAGTTGACGATGGAAAATGTGCCATGTTTCAGCTGTCCTGACTGTTGTTGGATTCTGATCAATCAGCCAGTATCACGTCTCTTCGTCTGTTTGGCTTGTGTTATCCTCTCCATCCACTGACCTCTGCGTTGTGTTTTTTTCTCTCCGACGTCTTCTCATACTGGCTGTACAATCCTTATCTTCCCCCGTTAATGCAATCCGCAACCATAATAATTCACCACCTTCGTAAGAATTCGACACCTCGACAGCATACCTTTCTTGAAAGAGCGTTGTTTATTATATAAACAGAAGCCTCAGCTCAGATGTTATCAGATCGTATTGTCATTGCTATCTATTCAGTCCAATAGTGGCTCAGGCTTTGTCGTGAGCCAAAACCCTCCTCGTGTTAGCCGAAGCTAATGATGATGTGGCATTTCCCCCCCCCCCTCTCTGTGATGAGAGGAGGGAGCCGTCTCAAAGTCTCTGATGGTGTCTTCTCTCCCGTGGGATTTGTTTATTTGGTCTGCCCTAGTCTCTCTTGGTCTGCCTTACACCCGTAAACACTGTCAGATTTATAGGATCTTCGTCATAGCAACGACGGCCTCGCCCCTCTCCTGGTTACTATGTGCCGCTGCCATGACAACTGCTTTAACCTTTAAACACACATTTTAATCGTCTGTTCCATTAATGTCAAACCTCTCTCCCTCGCTCCTGTGCCTGCTGTTCGTATCAGCTTGTTGATGTTCTTGATGGAATGTAAACACCCTGCTCGCTGCTCAGTGTGCTGCTCACACTGACTGCTTCCACCACCCTCTGCTAAACCATGCACATTTCGACCTCTCTGACCCGGCCCCTCCAGCTGCTGTGATCTCCCCCAATATACATTACATACATTGAAAACACTGATATCTTTCACTGTGGAGGGAAGTTCATTCCGCCATTGTGGAGCGACAACAGAGAATAGCCTGAATAGGACTGGGTCTCAGGAGGCCAGAAGATGCAGAGCGTATGGATCTTGAGGGTGTGTAGTTAGAGACCATTGACTGGAGGTAGGAGGGAGCCGTTCCCCTCGCTGCACGGTATGCCAGGTGAAGGACCTTGAAGCGGATTTGTACGGCAATGCAGCTCTGTTAGAAGTGGGGTGACGTGGGCTAATTTTGGTACATTGGAGTTCAGACAGGCTGCTGCGAGTTGAAGTGGCTTGATGGCACAAGCCGGTAAACCAGCTAGATTCAGCCAGATCTTTCTATCTCTCTCTCTGTCTTTCTCTCTCTCTCACACACACACACACACACACATTTCACATTTATTAAATCTTTTCAGCTTCTCACTTTCTCACACACATAAATACAGCCCTCACTTTATCACACACACATTCTCGTTCTTTCCTCACATTGCCATGATCTCTCTCTTTCTCTCTGTCACACACACACACTCACATGCATACACTTCACTTTATCACGGTCATATTTCAGTTTTTCTTTATATCTCTGTTACGATCAGGAGTGACGATGAAGGTGAGGAGAACACAGTTTGCAGACAAGGATGAGAGAACCGAGACAGAGACGAAGGGTGATACTTTACTGAATCAAAACAAAATACAAAGCAAACGAAAGGCACTGGCACTGGTACTAACAAACAACGAGTGAAAACAAGAAAACGACAGCAGTAGACAGGCATGAACTCACTTGACAAACACCAGGGAACACGGGGACAACGCGGAGACATTGACGCCACAATAACCCAACCAACCAACAAGCAATGAATACTGAAACTAATTGACAATCAAAAACAGCTGGGGAGAGACAGGCACTTAGAACAAAACAATAATCAAAACAACAGGAAGAAGAACTAGACAATACAAAACACAGGAACAGAATACCAACACAAAGAACAACCTAAACAGATAACACTTGTAACAAATAGACTAATTGTAACAACAGCATATTCTTAATGCAATCAGCGAGGATCTTCACTGACTGCATTATCTGCAGGTGAGCACCAGATGGCGCCATGACACCACCATCAATCCTCTGTGCGGGGCAGTAACTCCTATTGTTTCTACTGTCACTGTGGTGTTGACTCTCCCAGCCTTGGGCAGGTCTGGGAGTGTAACATATCTCCCTCTTGTAGAAGCACACTTCTCTCTCTTCCTTTCTCTTTCTCCCATTCTCTCTCTCTCTCTCTCAAGCAGGGAGACAAAACAAAATAAAAATACACAATTGGGGTTCAAACCAACGGTCTCTGTGGTAGTAGGCAAGTGGTTTCACCTCTACACCACCCACCCATCCACACCCACATTATTTTTATGCTTAATTTTAAGCTGCAACGTCCCTCATATGGGACGTTTTTAGGATTTTTTGCAACCGGCACTTTGGCGACCCCTATTAGCTCAGGTGTGCATATTTTGTAATACAATATATATATCGAATTGAAGGCTTTTTTTATTGCCTGTCGATAGCGATGAAATCCGACAAAATACGTTCAGCGGTTTTCGAGTTACATGCCGGTATTTGAGGCTTGTGCAAAGTACACGGTATTGCGCAAAATACCACTCCCGAAACGCGAAAACAGGAAGAGCAAAACAGCCGAATGAATTGAAGTCTATGAGAAAACTGAGTTTTTCTTTGTACACAGTTTACCAAAATCACTCCTAATCACTCATTTCTGAATGGATCTTTATGAAATTTGGATATGTACTACATAATGCTTCAGGCTATGGCTCCCTCTGTAAGCCATACCACCTTCTGGGGAAATACTACCTCTGGACTACTAACTACTACAGAAAAACTTGAGTTTTTTTACAACTCAAGTTCAGACCTATGTTACTCTATTACTAGCACTAAAAGTGACATTTTTTTCTGGAATCAGAAACTTCAGAATGTCATCTTTCAAAAGAGACAGGGCCCTCATTTATCAATGGTGCGTAAACCGTGCGTACAATCATTTCTAAGCAAAGTGTGGGATTTATCAAAATGAACGTGTGTTTGAGATTGTGTGTATATCTACGCACAGCTCAGACCGTGCGTATATGTCACCAAGTGGTAGAATATGAAGACTGCACGCACCATGAGACAGACTTTCATGCATTAGTTTCAACACTGACGTGTTCATATGATCCGTAATTCATTATAGTTAATTGTAAAATAGCGACAGTAGTGTAATTATTGTCAAACCCTATTATAGCATTTGGAATAGGTCTTTCTTTCCGAATGAATGCAGCATGGTTTATATAGCGTTATCGGAATACTATGGGGTGCACTGACTGCGCTCCGTGGGGAACTGTTTTCAGAGATAGCAGATAGGGATGAATGAATGAATGAGGGGCAGTCTAATTGCGGAGAGAACATAATATTAACTAG
>NC_140177.1:90388087-90430587 GCF_963971535.1 Notolepis coatsorum
ATTGGAGGGTTGTGTTCGGACATTTACAGGGGCCAGTTTTGAATTGCAGTGTCCCGTAGGTGTTTTTTTAGAGTGTTTTTGAAAGTGGGTAGTGATTCACATTCCTTTACAGCTTTGGGTAGGGCGTTCCACATTGATGTGGCATAATTGCAAAACGTGTTTAGTCCCTTGTTTGAGCCGAATCTGGGTTTAACATGATTTGTGGAGCTCCCTCTGGTGTTGTGATCGTGGTATTCACTGACCTTTGGGAAGTATTTTGACATGTACATGGGTACCTTGGTCGTGTAGTGTATCTTGTAGACCAGGCCCATTGCAAGTTGCTGTACTCTGTCGTCTACTCTAAGCCATCCTAAGTTGTCAAAGTGGGCAGGGGTGAGGTGGGTTCTAGGAGTAAGGTCAAGCAGTAGTCTGACCAGTTTGTTTTGAGATGTTTGTAATTTTGTTTTTAGCGCCTTTGAGGTGCTTTGGTACCATGAGGTGCAAGCATAGTCGTAGTACCCTTGAATGAGTGCTCCTGCCAGAGTCTTCAGGGTATTCTTGTTTACCAGTGAGGAGATCCGGTACAAGAATCGAGTTCTTTGGTTGACTTTTTTTATTACATTGGATGCCATTTTGTCGCAGGAAAGATTTGCCTCTAGGATGGAACCCAGGTAGGTAATATCTTCTTTCCTCGTGACAATATTGTCACCCACTGTAACTGAGAAGCCGTCGGTCTTGCTGAGTTTGTTATTTGAACCGAAGAGAATGGACTCTGTTTTGCCCATGTGTAATGATAGTTTGTTATCAGCGAGCCATATGCAGATTTTGCCTAGTTCTGAGCTGAGGGTTTTTTCAACCTGCTACTACTACTAGTACTACTACTGCTACTGCTGCTACTACTACTACTGCTACTACTACTTTTGTCAGCAAAACAAAAGAGATGATTGTGGACTTCAGGAGGTCGGGGGTCAAGGACTACAGCCCCCTCAGCATCGACGGGGCACCGGTTGAGAGAGTGAACAGTTTCAAGTACCTCGGAGCCCACATATCCGAGGACTTGACATGGACCACACACATTGACAGTGTTGTGAAGAAGGCACGACAACGCCTCTACTTCCTCAGGCGCCTAAGGAAGTTCCAAGTCAGTCAGAAGATCCTTAGGAACTTCTACTCATGTACAATAGAGAGCATCCTGACCGGCAACATCACCTCCTGGTTTGGGAATAGCACTGCACAAGACCGTAGCAGACTACAAAGAGTGACACGTTCAGCCGAACGCACAATTGGAGGGGGGCTTCCCACCCTCCAGAACATTTACAACAAGCGGTGCAAGGGGAAGGCTAAGAGAATTATTAAGGACTCGAGCCACCCGAACAACTGCCTCTTTGAACTGCTGCGGTCAGGCAAGCGATACCGGAGTCTTAAGGCGAGCACAGAAAGACTCAGAAGAAGCTTCTATCCCCAGGCCATCAGGCTGCTAAACGAACAATAATCACTATGCAACAACCATCAAATGCACACACCCACACGCACACACTCACTCAAACAAACAACACACTGCAGCACCCACTCTCCACACTTTAGATCACACAAACACACTTACACTTTATATTTATTGATAAAGGATTTGCACTACAACTCGTACACCTACTGTGAATTGTACCTAAATTGCACCTCGTCCCATTTCTCCATTTCTGCCTTGCACTATATAGTATTGTATATTAGTACACTGCACAGTATTGTATATTGTATGGTAACTACGTCTATTCTGCATCGAACATTGTACATATGTCTAAACTGAACACTGTGACCTCATTTTTTTTACTTCTAATTTTACTATGTTATTTTATTTCATACTTATCTTGTCTTGCACAGTCTCTGGAGCGCAACAGTAAGAAGCATTTTGTATAAAAGTATTCTGTACTTCTGTATGACAACTATTAAAGAAACTTGAAACTTGAACTACTGCTGCTACTGCTACTGCTACTACTACTACTACTACTACTACTACTACTACTACTACTACTACTACTACTACTACTACTGCTACTGCTGCTACTACTACTACTAAGATAAGATAAGATATTCCTTTATTGATCCCCTTGGGGAAATTCAGGCATCATAGCAGCATGGGGGGGAGGGGGGGAGGGGTACAGGTAGTAAAACAACACAGTATACAGGTAGTAAAAGACAACACAGGCAGTGTAAACAATTTGATCAATATGGTCAATATAATTTACTATCTGACTAGCTGAGGAATATTCACATTATTCACAGTGTCACATGAGGTGCAGTATGCAAGAGGTAGTGTTATAATAATTTACTATCTACTGAGTATACATTAATCAAAGTACCAGGGTAGTCTACTTTGTCCCCCTTGGGTTCCTATAAGTCCCAGGTCAATGTCTGGTAGCAGTCGCTGTCGCTGCCCCCTGTTGTGGGGCCTGGAGGCTGCTAGTCGCTGCCCACTGTTGTGGAGCCTGATGGCCGCTGGTATGAAGGACTGTCCGAGGCGGTTAGTTGAGTGTCGGGGGGGGATGAGTCTGTGGCTGAACGAGCTTCTCATCTTGACTAGCTCGTCGTAGAGGGGGTGGTAGGGGTTCTCCATGATGGCATCCAGCTTCCTTATCATCCCCCTCTCTACCATCACCTCAAGTCTAGGTAGCTCGACTCCCACCACAGAGCTAGCCTTCCTCACCAGCTTGTTGAGCTTGTTGGTGTCCCTTGAGTTGATGTAGCCTCCCCAGCATGCCACAGCATAGAAGAGGATGCTGGCCACAACAGACTGGTAAAAAGACTGCAGCAGTTTGTTGCACACATTGAAGGACCTGAGTCTCCTCAGGAAGAACAGCCTGCTCTGTCCCTTCCTGTAGAGGGCCTCTGTGTTGTCCGACCAGTCCAGTTTATTGTTCAGGTGTACCCCAAGGAACTTGTATGAGTCCACCATCTCCACATCCACCCCTCGGATGGAGATGGGAATCGGGGGGGGCCTCTTCTTGCCCCTCCGGAAGTCCACCACCAGCTCCTTGGTCTTACTGGTGTTGAGTTGGAGGTGGTTGCTGTCGCTCCACCCCACGAAGCTCTCCACCAGGGCTCTGTACTCCTCCTCATCATCGTCGGTGATGTAGCTTACGATGGAGGAGTCGTCTGAGAACTTCTGCAGGTGGCACCCGCTGGAGTTGCGGCAGAAGTCTGAGGTGTAGAGGGTGAAGAGGAAGGGTGACAGCACAGTTCCCTGGGGGGCGCCGGTGTTGCTCACCAGTACGTCAGACTGACTGTCCTTTAGTCTGACGTACTGTGGCCTCTCAGTGAGGTAGTCCTTGATCCAGGCCACCAAGCCGTGCTCCAGCTGCATCGCAGAGAGCTTCTCCGCTAGCAGTGACGGCTGGATGGTGTTGAAGGCGCTGGAAAAATCAAAGAATTGCTACTGCTACTACTACTGCTGCTACTGCTACTGCTACTACTACTACTACTACTACTACTACTACTACTACTACTGCTACTACTACTGCTGCTACTACTACTGCTGCTACTGCTGCTACTACTACTACTGCTACTACTACTGCTGCTACTGCTACTACTACTATTACTGCTGCCTGCTACTACTACTACTACTGCTGCTACTACTACTACTACTACTACTACTACTACTACTACTACTACTACTACTACTACTACTACTACTACTACTGCTACTACTACTGCTGTTACTACTTCTGCTGCTACTAATACTACTGCTGCTACTGCTGCTACTACTGCTGCTGCTACTACTACTGCTGCTACTACTACTGCTGCTGCTGCTACTACTGCTGCTGCTACTACTACTGCTGCTGCTACTACTACTGCTGCTACTACTGCTGCTGCTACTACTACTACTGATACTACTGCTGCTTACCTTCTACTACTTCTGCTTCTTCTACTACTACTACTGCTGCTGCTACTGCTGCTACTACTGCTGCTGCTACTACTACTGCTGCTACTACTACTGCTGCTGCTACTACTGCTGCTGCTGCTACTACTACTGCTGCTGCTACTACTACTGCTGCTACTACTACTGCTGCTACTACTGCTGCTGCTACTACTACTGCTGCTGCTACTACTACTGCTGCTACTACTGCTGCTGCTACTACTACTACTGATACTACTGCTGCTTACCTTCTACTACTTCTGCTTCTTCTACTACTACTACTGCTGCTACTACTACTGCTGCTACTGCTGCTACTACTACTACTGCTGCTGCTACTACTACTGCTGCTACTACTACTGTTGCTACTGCTGCTACTACTACTACTACTGCTACTACTACTGCTGTTACTACTTCTGCTGCTACTACTGCTACTACTACTACTGCTGCTACTACTACTGCTGCTGCTGCTACTACTGCTGCCGCTACTACTACTGCTGCTGCTACTACTACTGCTGCTACTACTACTGCTGCTGCTACTTCTGCTGCTACTACTACTGCTGCTGCTGCTACTACTGCTGCTGCTACTACTACTGCTGCTGCTACTACTACTACTACTACTACTACTACTACTACTACTACTACTACTACTACTACTGCTGCTGCTACTACTACTGCTGCTACTACTACTGCTGCTACTACTGCTGCTGCTACTACTACTACTACTGATACTACTGCTGCTTATACCTTCTACTACTTCTGCTTCTTCTACTACTACTACTGCTGCTGTTGCTGCTACTGCTGTTGCTGCTTCTACTACTGTTACTGCTGCTACTACTGCTTGATTGATTGATTGATTGATTGATTGATTGATTGATTGATTGATTGATTGATTGATTGATTGATTGATTGATTGATTGATTGATTGATTGATTGAAAATGTTATTAACAGATTGCAGAATGGGTTCAATACAATACAGCTCAATACACACAATTGTTAAGGGGATGCAGACCAGAGAAAGACTTTCGTCTTGTTTACGTCAGGGTCCCCCATTTTTTATTCATCTTAACATATATGACATACATGACATACAGATAGACAGTACTGCTACATCTAGACATTTATGACATACCAGATTTACAAATACAGTACTGTTTTTGATACAAAAAGAGTCTAAAAAAGGGCGGCTGGGTGGCGTAGCGGAGATTGCGCTCGTCACCAATGCAAGAGACTCCGGTATTGAATCCCAGTCTCAGCATTGCCTTCGGCTTGGGCCGGCTGTCGTACTGGCTCATTTGGCAGAGTCAGCGGGTGGAAGTCGATGGGTGGGGATTGGACGTTGTGGACAGCGACCCCTACAGGTCGGTTGGGAGACGCCTGCACAGCAGAGACAGGAAGTGGCGAGGGTAGTGTGAGCCTCCCATGCGTTACACCTCGCCAATGAGAGTCCACGCTGGCCGGCGAAAAGATGTGACAGGCTGCCTCCTCGTGTGCCGGAGTGAACACGTGATGCAATGCTTCTATCCTCTTTACAACCGACCAGTGGGGGGCATAGTCGAGCAACAGGGGAGGGGAGAATTGGATACACGAAATTGGGATGGGAGAAAAATTGAAAAATAAGGAGAAAAAGTGGATAAAAAAAAATAGTCTAAAAAAGAGAGTAAACACATTTGACGAAGAAACTGTACATTGGAGGAGGTTGGGTAGGTGGGGGTAGGTGGGGTGGGTAACTGTACATTGGAGGGGGTTGGGTTAGGACTAGTGCTGTCAGGCGATTAAAAAAATGTATCTAATTAATTACAGGATTTGTAATTAATTAATCTAATTAATCGCATTTTAATCGGATAACCATTTTATGCCTGATATTCTATATTCTATAATCATATTTCAAATTGCATGTGTCCAGATGGCAGCATTCAGTACTATATCTACAAAACATTCTGTTTAATCATCTTCCATCTATTAATTTGCTTAGATTTTTCAGGTCTGGTCAATTTGAGCATGGTGTTATTCACAGTCAAAGATATAAAAAAGATTATTCTCATTTGGTTCATTACAATTGACTCAAAATAAGATTTTCATTCAATCAATCACAGCGCAGATTGATTGATTGAATGAAAATGTTATTAACAGATTGCAGAATGGGTACAATACAGTACGGCTCAATACACACAATTGTTAAGGGCATGCAGACCAGAGAAAGACTTTCGTCTTGTTTACATCAGGGTCCCCCATTTTCAATTCATAATGAATTGTAAGTAAGGGTGCAACTTGCACCGTGCAATCCATTCTTTGTGGATCTAGCCCACAGTATTTCTGACACTGGGAATACATTCCGAGATTCATAGATGTCCCTAGAATCAGATACCAAGAACATGCAAATGGACCATATTAAAAAAAAGTCTGTAAATGTGTATTCTACATTCTCATA
The DNA here is from genome assembly GCF_963971535.1 of Notolepis coatsorum. Classification (NCBI taxonomy): domain Eukaryota; kingdom Metazoa; phylum Chordata; class Actinopteri; order Aulopiformes; family Paralepididae; genus Notolepis; species Notolepis coatsorum. The sequence continues at coordinate 90,394,403 of NC_140177.1, forward strand.
GAATGAATGAGATACAAAAAAAATTATATAAAAAAGAAAAATATTAAAAAAAATACCTTTTTTTTGTAATTAATTTTGAGTTAATTTTCATAACGCGATAATTTGCTGTGTAATTAATTAATCTAATTAACGCGATAAACTGACAGCCCTAGTTAGGACATTTACTGTACATTGGAGGGGGTTGGGTTAGGACATTTACAGGGGCCAGTTTCGAATTGCAGTCTCCCGTAGGTGCTCTTTGAGAGTGGTTTTGAAAGTGGGTAGTGATTCACTTTCCTTTACAGCTTTGGGTAGGGCATTCCACATTGATGTGGCATAATTGCGAAACGTGTTTAGTCCCTTGTTTCAGCCGAATCTGGGTTTAACATGATTTGTGGAGCTCCCTCTGGTGTTGTGGTCGTGGTATTCACTGACCTTTGAGAAGTATTTTGACATGTACATGGGTACCTTATAGTCATGTAGTGTATCTTGTAGACCAGGCCCATTGCAAGTTGCTGTACTCTGTCGTCTACTCTAAGCCATCCTAGGTTGTCAAAGTGGGCAGGGGTGAGGTGGGTTCTTGGAGTAAGGTCAAGCAGTATTCTGACCAGTTTGTTTTGTGATGTTTGTAATTTTGATTTTAGCGCCTTTGAGGTGCTTTGGTACCATGAGGTGCAAGCATAGTCGTAGGACCCTTGAATGAGTGCTCCTGCCAGAGTCTTCAGGGTATTCTTATTTACCAGAGAGGAGATCCGGTACAAGAATCTAGTTCGTTGGTTGAAATTTTTTATTACATTGGATGCCATTTTGTCACAGGAAAGATTTGCCTCTAGGATGGAACCTAGGTATGTAATTGCATCTTTCCTTGTGACAATATTGTCACCCACTGTAACTGAGAAGCCGTCGGTCTTGCTGAGTTTGATATTTGAACCGAAGAGAATGGACTCTGTTTACCCAGGTGTAATGATAGTTTGTTATCAGCGAGCCAGGTGCAGATTCTGCCTAGTTCAGAGCTGAGGGTTTTTTCAACCTGTAACTTGTTCTTGTCAGCTGCTGCTCTTGCTGCTACTACTGCTGCTGCTACTACTGGTGCTTATTCTACTACTGCTGCTGTTGCTGCTACTGCTGCTGCTTCTACTACTACTGCTGCTGCTACTACTACTGCTGCTGCTGTTGTTGCTGCTACTATTACTGCTGCTTCTTGTCACAATCTGCCCTTTGGACTCAGGAACTCTCTGAACATAGACAATCCTCTGCTGCCCTCCGGCGGCCTGTCCACGGTACTACACCCTGTGGTTACCTATTGTCTGGAGCCTGTTAACTGTAATTTCTAATGTACTCCCTGTGTATTTGCTATCGGTCCTGTGTGCTCCCCAGTATGTCCATATGTCCTAGTCTAGCCCTGTGTTCCCTGTGTGTATTCATATGTTCGTCTAGTCCTGTATTCCCAGTGTTGTATTATTATTCCTGTGTCGTAGCCTGTCAGCCCCCAGCTGTTTTTTGTCAATAATTAGTGTCTGTATTTATACGTGCCGCCCCCCTGTTACCAGTGTTGCGCCATTATTCTGTCTACCCCTGTATCCTGCCATGCTGTTCTTTCACCCCATGTACTGCCTACCTTGTCTTCGTGAAGCCCTCTGTATTATCCTTCATGCTCTCCGTGTATCCAATGCCTTTGTGTTCCATGCCATTCCTGCCGTTTACGGAATTCCCCCTTGTACATTTTGTTTGTGAGTTTATTCTAGTGTTCTTGTTTTTCGAGTCTCAGTTTGTTTCTAGCCTGTTTAGTTTCCCCTCTGAGCCAGCCCGGTTGCACCTTTTATGTTCTGTGCTTCGTTCCTGTTTCATTGTTTACTGCTGCTCAGTAAAGCCTGTTTATCTGCAACTTCGACTCATGCTCGTCTCTCTCACCCATCATTGTCCTGCGCTTGAATCTTACACCTCTCCTAAAACACCTCATTACAACACTTCTTCTACTACTGCTGCTGTTGCTGCTACTGTTGCTACTTCTTCTGCAACTTCTGCTGCTACTTCTGCACCTGTATTCACCTTGTGTTTCCAAGCAACAAGGACACTGCTAGCTTTCTGAGTTTGTCTTTCAACACATTATCTAGAAATGTATATATAGCTAAATATTTTTGTGCTTATAGATGCATTATTTATTCTGTTTGGAAATATCTACACTGGCTGGCATCTTCATCACAGCTGTTCAGCTACAGGAAATAAAGAGACAACAGCAGAAGTGGGCGGGCATACTGTATAAGGTGAATAGTGGGTTTATAATGTGTGGATCAAGTGGAGTGTGTAGAATGCATAGTAGTGGTCGAGCATATCCTGAGTCCTGACCATCTGCCCCCTATACAGACCACCATCGGAAGCCAGCCTCTTTGACGTGGTACCAGAGATAAGGGCATGGCTACAAGATACAGAGTTGGACCTCTGATGTTACACGAAAGATGAAGAAGAAGTAGTGGTTGAGTAGTGGTTCCTCACCCATTCTAACAGGGTAGCAGACCTCGCTGGAACCCATACAAATTCCCATGGCAACCAAATTCCTCTGTGATTTCAGGACGATTATCGATCCCCTTGGGGAAATTCAGGCATCATAGCAGCATGGGGGGGAGGGGGGGGGGTACAGGTAGTAAAACAACACAGTGTACAGGTAGTAAAAAACAACACAGGCAGTGTAAACAATTTTATCAATATGGTCAATATAATTTACTATCTGACTAGCTGAAGAAATATTCACATTATTCACAGTGTCACATAAGGTGCAGTATGCATAAGGTAGTGTTATAATTTACTATCTACTGAGTATACATTATTCACAGTATCACGGTATCCACTGAAATATACATTATTCACAGTATCACAGTATCACAGTATCCACATAAGGTGCAGTAAGCCTAAGGTAGTGTAGGTTGTCCTCCTTGGGTTCCTATAAGTCCCAGGTCAATGTCTGGTAGCAGTCGCTGTCGCTGCCCCCTGTTGTGGAGCCTGGAGGCTGCTAGTCGCTGCCCACTGTTGTGGAGCCTGATGGCCGCTGGTATGAAGGACTGTCCGAGGCGGTTAGTTGAGTGTCGGGGGGGAATGAGTCTGTGGCTGAACGAGCTTCTCATCTTGACTAGCTCGTCGTAGAGGGGGTGGTAGGGGTTCTCCATGATGGCAGCCAGCTTCCTTATCATCCCCCTCTCTGCCATCACCTCAAGTCTAGGTAGCTCGACTCCCACCACGGAGCTAGCCTTCCTCACCAGCTTGTTGAGCTTGTTGGTGTCCCTTGAGTTGATGTAGCCTCCCCAGCATGCCACAGCATAGAAGAGGATGCTGGCCAGAACAGACTGGTAAAAAGACTGCAGCAGTCTGTTGCACACATTGAAGGACCTGAGTCTCCTCAGGAAGAACAGCCTGCTCTGTCCCTTCCTGTAGAGGGCCTCTGTGTTGTCCGACCAGTCCAGTTTATTGTTCAGGTGTACCCCAAGGAACTTGTATGAGTCCACCATCTCCACATCCACCCCTCGGATGGAGATGGGAATCGGGGGGGGTATAGAAATGTATATATAGCTAAATATTTTTGTGCTTATAGATGCATTATTTATTCTGTTTGGAAATATCTACACTGGCTGGCATCTTCATCACAGCTGTTCAGCTACAGGAAATAAAGAGACAACAGCAGAAGTGGGCGGGCATACTGTATAAGGTGAATAGTGGGTTTATAATGTGTGGATCAAGTGGAGTGTGTAGAATGCATAGTAGTGGTCGAGCATATCCTGAGTCCTGACCATCTGCCCCCTATACAGACCACCATCGGAAGCCAGCCTCTTTGACGTGGTACCAGAGATAAGGGCATGGCTACAAGATACAGAGTTGGACCTCTGATGTTACACGAAAGATGAAGAAGAAGTAGTGGTTGAGTAGTGGTTCCTCACCCATTCTAACAGGGTAGCAGACCTCGCTGGAACCCATACAAATTCCCATGGCAACCAAATTCCTCTGTGATTTCAGGACGATTATAAAGCTACAGCGTGCATGTGTTGGAGATTTGAAACATTTTACATTTGGTCAGACGACTGTGGAAGTTACAAAGATTCTCGTAAATTACCCTGTTTCCCAATTCACTCGCATTTCGGTGCCAATGCAAAACATGAGAGAGCCCACTGGGTGGAATAGACAGCATGCAATACATAGGACTTACTGTACATCAGAAATGAAGCAGTAGGAGTCATGCTCACAATTTAGAATGTGTAGATGCAGCTCTTCCTCTCATTCTGACCACTTTGCAACTTCCATTCCAGTTTGTTTGTACCCGAGGAAGAGTTAGTTCTCAAAACACGTTGCTTAGTGGTCTACCTGTATTCTAGTCAAGCCTATCTGTGTCTTAAAGCCTGCTAAACACTGTAAAGTTGGTGCGTAGGCTGAAACAAATCATTGTTTTAACATTATACAGTGGCTTCTCTCCCCTTTTCTACATTTTTGTGTTTTGGGAACCATCATTTTCCACTACTTTGCGTAATACTTTTGGTCCACTCTTCTCATAGATAATGCAAATCACTGCAAACCTATTGACTCTGAATGACCTGCAGGATCTTTATGTGATGGCTATGGAAAACATTCTCAGCCACACATAATCTTTACAATCTCCCAGAAATCCTCAAACAGGATATTCTCTGGTCATCAAGAAAGGCCTTGGCATAACATTAATATATATTAATGTTCCTTTATTGATCCCCTTGGGGAAATTCAGGCATCATAGCAGCATGGGGGGGAGGGGGGGGGGTACAGGTAGTAAAACAACACAGTGTACAGGTAGTAAAAAACAACACAGGCAGTGTAAACAATTTGATCAATATGGTCAATATAATTTACTATCTGACTAGCTGAAGAAATATTCACATTATTCACAGTGTCACATAAGGTGCAGTATGCATAAGGTAGTGTTATAATTTACTATCTACTGAGTATACATTATTCACAGTATCACGGTATCCACTGAAATATACATTATTCACAGTATCACAGTATCACAGTATCCACATAAGGTGCAGTAAGCCTAAGGTAGTGTAGGTTGTCCTCCTTGGGTTCCTATAAGTCCCAGGTCAATGTCTGGTAGCAGTCGCTGTCGCTGCCCCCTGTTGTGGAGCCTGGAGGCTGCTAGTCGCTGCCCACTGTTGTGGAGCCTGATGGCCGCTGGTATGAAGGACTGTCCGAGGCGGTTAGTTGAGTGTCGGGGGGGAATGAGTCTGTGGCTGAACGAGCTTCTCATCTTGACTAGCTCGTCGTAGAGGGGGTGGTAGGGGTTCTCCATGATGGCAGCCAGCTTCCTTATCATCCCCCTCTCTGCCATCACCTCAAGTCTAGGTAGCTCGACTCCCACCACGGAGCTAGCCTTCCTCACCAGCTTGTTGAGCTTGTTGGTGTCCCTTGAGTTGATGTAGCCTCCCCAGCATGCCACAGCATAGAAGAGGATGCTGGCCAGAACAGACTGGTAAAAAGACTGCAGCAGTCTGTTGCACACATTGAAGGACCTGAGTCTCCTCAGGAAGAACAGCCTGCTCTGTCCCTTCCTGTAGAGGGCCTCTGTGTTGTCCGACCAGTCCAGTTTATTGTTCAGGTGTACCCCAAGGAACTTGTATGAGTCCACCATCTCCACATCCACCCCTCGGATGGAGATGGGAATCGGGGGGGGCCTCTTCTTGCCCCTCCGGAAGTCCACCACCAGCTCCTTGGTCTTACTGATGTTGAGTTGGAGGTGGTTGCTAGTGTCTCACAAGCTAGTGGAGTAGTAATCAAGGGATTTGAGATACTGCTGTGAGTTTATGGGTGTAATACTGTGACCCTAATCATTTGAACCCTAATTATTTAAGCATTTTAATGGTAGTGTAACTTGCCATTGGCTACACCCGCGCTGCACAGTTTTTCGATTCGACCCCTGTTAAGGGATCGCCCTGAGTGGGAGTTGAACCCCGGTCTCCCGCGTCGCGGGCGGCATCACAGACCACTATACCAAGAGGTGAATTCACTTCTTGCTATTGGGTCTGGATGCCTCTGGGGAGTGAGTTTTACTTGCAGTACCGCTTAACGTCCACAGCCACTTCACTTACTGTCCCTCGTAACTGTGGATAGACTGCGGTACCTCCGTTACACTCACACACACACACACACACACACACACACACACACACACACACACACACACACACACACACACACACACACACACACACACACACACACACAAATCTTAACAATAGGTTCTCTAACTCTTCACACATAGGCCTAATTATAGGTGAGTATACACAAAATATTGTCAGACACCCACCAATGCGTGTTTCATCAATGGGGAGCCAGTCAGTCAGTCAGTTAGGGACATCCACTATTGTAGGCCGGCCCTCCTGGTCCAGGAAAAACGTGTGTATAATGTTTCTACCTGCTGCACCATCTACTGTACAACTGTCATGATCAGACTATTCAAGTCGGAGGGTGATCACACCTTACAAGATATGCAGGCATTGTTATTATACACACTGTCCCCATCAACATAGAAAATGCATTATGGGATAAAGGCAATCCTATAATCGTCATTATGGTGATTTCAATTTGACTTCCTATTATGAGATGATTAATTCCATGGCAAGAAATGCACCTCAGCCACCAAAATTCATCATCGGTGGCGTTTCCTTCCATTCTGTGTAGAATGCGTGGATGTTTTCAAAATGAATATGTTTAAATATGAGTGGGCCCTGGGAATCAGAACGTATCACAAAGAGAATAGTACTGTTTTCTTAATCCTCCATAACATATTTGTCGGTCACGAAGCATCAATAAAATCACCAGTGTAAACGTCTTGCAATATTATGCACACAGTGATTTTTAGCTCTTAATCCATTATATTCTATTCCAATCAGGACAACCAAAAGCAGCTAAATATCAGCTGGAGGAGATTGTAAATTGTGTGCGGTGGGCTCCACACACTGGGACCACTGCCAAGTCATTCTAGTGTGTAATCCCATGTATCAACACGGATAAGGCGAGCAGAGGACTGGGTTAATTGGTATTTTTGGAAAAACAAACTCCTGCCGCTTTGACGAGAACATTTTGTCAACACAGGGATAAGAGCCTCGCGGAAATCATCAACACCTCTGTTTTATAGTAAACAAACAGAAATGGCTGCTATGTCGGTGATAAGATGACCAGAGTATATTATTTTATACTTGGAACCTGGCTTACGAGCTAGAACATTCCTTTTGACACTCCTGGATGTCCCTTATACTGTATATTGATGATGTCTCAGTGCTATAGCGGTTAAGACCCCAGCCTCTGGAACTACAGGTACACAGCAGGTACTAGGTTTGAATCCTGCCAGAACCTTCTCTCCTGTGTCTCCCCTACACTGTCTCCCTCTCAGCCTTCCTACTGTCTCAATAAAGAACCTTCTCTCCTGTGTCTCCCCTACTCTGTCTCCCTCTCAGCCTTCCTACTGTCTTAAAGAACCTTCTCTCCTGTGTCTCCCCTACTCTGTCTCCCTCTCAGCCTTCCTACTGTCTCAATAAATAATCTTCTCTCCTGTGTATATTTGTAGTCTAAAAAACAAGGTACAAGATCTGAGTTCTGTCCTATTTGAAAATGCATTACATGTTACAGCCCTATCTGAGACACATCTAGACACATCATTCATCAATAGATGACAATCAGGTTGCAATACAGGGGTATAATTTATACAGGCTTGATAGAAATAAGCATGGAGGAGGTGTTGCTTTTTATATTCAAGAACATATACCTGTCAAAGTATGAATAGATCTAAGTGCACCTGGTGTGGAAATGCTATGGCTACAGGTTCATCTACTGTACCTCACCTTAAACCAATTCTAATAGGCTGCTGCTACAGACCACCGGGTTCAAATCACCGGGCTCAAACATACAGTACTGTTATGGTTTGTAACCGACCCCAATCGCACAACACAAGACAGGTATGAGAGTAAGCCAAAACAGGGCAAATATTTATTATAGAACAAAAAGCGGCACAGTCCCTTTAAGGGAGAACACAAAAACACTAGAGTCAAGGAAATATGGAAAATGCGGCACTGTGCCTTTAAGAGGCGAACAGGCTAAGGGACTAAGGCTAAGGGACAGGGCCAGGGCTAAATGTCAAGGACCAGGACCAGGGGCACTGGAGAGGGGGACAGGGACAGAGGCCCGGAGAGGCGGGCTGGAGACAGGGACAGAGAACAGGGTTAAGGCCTTGGACAGGGCGAGGGCCAGAGCTGCTTACAGGGATGAGGACAGGGTTCCGACGGCGGAGGCCTGGCACGGGGACAGGGGCCCGACAGCGGAGGCCTGGCACGGGGACAGGGGCCCGACGGCGGGGGCCTGGCACGGGGACAGGGGCCCGACAGCGGGGGCCGGGCACGGAGACAGGGGCCCGACAGCGGGGGCCGGGCACGGAGACAGGGGCCCGACAGCGGGGGCCGGGCACGGAGATCCTCCTCCTCCTCCTCGGATGCTGCACACGGGCAGCGCAGAACAAAGGGGGTCCCAGGGGACCGAGATGGGAACACGCCGTCCTCCCGTGGAATACTAGGGAGCGACGACGAGCCTCACCCCAGGAACGAGGATCACGAAGAGACGCCTTCCTCCCGTGGAATCGGGAGCGATGGCGAGCCGCCTTGACGTCTGGAGTGGGAACACTGGAAAACCTCCCGTAGAGAATTAGAGAGCGAAGACGGTGTCCCACTCCAGGCAAACGGCGACAGGTGGTGATGGCTGGCACGTCGTCTCACGCCAGAGACGCGGCAGGTGATGGTAACGTACAGGATGGTAACGTACAGAACTCCATGAACACAGAACTCCATGAACACAGAACTCCATGAACACAGACACAGAACGACCCGACAAGGACTAGAGGGGAGTCTGCCACCTAAGTACTCTCCCGAGCAGATTGCAAACTCCCAACAGGTGCGTGAAGGTAGAGGATCAAGAAAGTCCAAGGGTGGGGGCTGGTGAAGAGTAGAGGAGAGTAAATCATCGCAAGGGTGGGGGCTGTTGAGGAGAGTAGACAGGGAAAACACAGGAAAAAAGTTCCAGGGACAGGCGAATCTTCACAGTACCTCCCCCTCCACGGGAGCCACCGGGCGACCCAAAACCAGACAGCGGGGCAGGGGACATGACAAAGCAAAAAACACCTAAAGTGGGGCTAGCAGAGGGACCGGGTAGCTGCCAGAGCATTGCTAGCTACAGGGCCTATGCCAGCTGTAATGCTACATTAGCATAGAGGCTGCGCTAGCTGCCGGAGCTAGGCTAGCAGACAGGGCTGGACTAGCAAAGGAGAACAAGCTAGCTGAAAGGACAGTCCTAGCTGTGGGGAACAGGGTAGCCAACAGGGGAGCTAACGAGGCTAACAGGGGAGCTAACAGGGAAGCTAATGAGGCTACCAGGGGAGCTAACAGGGGAGTTAACAGGGGAACTAACAGGGGAGCTAACAGGGGAACTAAAAGGGGCTAACTCACATACACTGTCTGTGCTGGCTGGGGTCGTCGACTGGTCGGGTCGTACTGTTATGGTTTGTAATCGACCCCAATCGCACAACACAAGACAGGTATGAGAGTAAGCCAAAACAGGGCAAATATTTATTATAGAACAAAAAGCGGCACAGTCCCTTTAAGGGAGAACACAAAAACACTAGAGTCAAGGAAATATGAAAAATGCGGCACTGTGCCTTTAAGAGGCGAACAGGCTAAGGGACTAAGGCTAAGGGACAGGGCCAGGGCTAAATGTCAAGGACCAGGACCAGGGGCACTGGAGAGGGGGACAGGGACAGAGGCCCGGAGAGGCGGGCTGGAGACAGGGACAGAGAACAGGGTTAAGGCCTTGGACAGGGCGAGGGCCAGAGCTGCTTACAGGGATGAGGACAGGGTTCCGACGGCGGGGGCCTGGCACGGGGACAGGGGCCTGACAGCGGGGGCCGGGCACGGAGACAGGGGCCCGACAGCGGGGGCCGGGCACGGAGATCCTCCTCCTCCTCGGATGCTGCACACGGGCAGCGCAGAACAAAGGGGGTCCCAGGGGACCGAGATGGGAACACGCCGTCCTCCCGTGGAATACTAGGGAGCGACGACGAGCCTCACCCCAGGAACGAGGATCACGAAGAGACGCCTTCCTCCCGTGGAATCGGGAGCGATGGCGAGCCGCCTTGACGTCTGGAGTGGGAACACTGGAAAACCTCCCATAGAGAATTAGAGAGCGAAGACGGTGTCCCACTCCAGGCAAACGGCGACAGGTGGTGATGGCTGGCACGTCGTCTCACGCCAGAGACGCGGCAGGTGATGGAAACATACAGGATGGTAACGTACAGAACTCCATGAACACAGAACTCCATGAACACAGAACTCCATGAACACAGACACAGAACGACCCGACAAGGACTAGAGGGGAGTCTGCCACCTAAGTACTCTCCCGAGCAGATTGCAAACTCCCAACAGGTGCGTGAAGGTAGAGGATCAAGAAAGTCCAAGGGTGGGGGCTGGTGAAGAGTAGAGGAGAGTAAATCATCGCAAGGGTGGGGGCTGTTGAGGAGAGTAGACAGGGAAAACACAGGAAAAAAGTTCCAGGGACAGGCGAATCTTCACAGTACCTCCCCCTCCACGGGAGCCACCGGGCGACCCAAAACCAGACAGCGGGGCAGGGGACATGACAAAGCAAAAAAAAAATGGGCCATGCTAGCAGGGGAAGCTACACCTAAAGTGGGGCTAGCAGAGGGACCGGGTAGCTGCCAGAGCATTGCTAGCTACAGGGCCTATGCCAGCTGTAATGCTACATTAGCATAGAGGCTGCGCTAGCTGCCGGAGCTAGGCTAGCAGACAGGGCTGGACTAGCAAAGGAGAACAAGCTAGCTGAAAGGACAGTCCTAGCTGTGGGGAACAGGGTAGCCAACAGGGGAGCTAACGAGGCTAACAGGGGAGCTAACAGGGAAGCTAATGAGGCTAGCAGGTGAGCTAACAGGGGAGCTAACAGGGGAACTAAAAGGGGCTAACTCACATACACTGTCTGTGCTGGCTGGGGTCGTCGACTGGTCGGGTCGTACTGTTATGGTTTGTAACCGACCCCAATCGCACAACACAAGACAGGTATGAGAGTAAGCCAAAACAGGGCAAATATTTATTATAGAACAAAAAGCGGCACAGTCCCTTTAAGGGAGAACACAAAAACACTAGAGTCAAGGAAATATGAAAAATGCGGCACTGTGCCTTTAAGAGGCGAACAGGCTAAGGGACTAAGGCTAAGGGACAGGGCCAGGGCTAAATGTCAAGGACCAGGACCAGGGGCACTGGAGAGGGGGACAGGGACAGAGGCCCGGAGAGGCGGGCTGGAGACAGGGACAGAGAACAGGGTTAAGGCCTTGGACAGGGCGAGGGCCAGAGCTGCTTACAGGGATGAGGACAGGGTTCCGACGGCGGAGGCCTGGCACGGGGACAGGGGCCCGACGGCGGGGGCCTGGCACGGGGACAGGGGCCCGACAGCGGGGGCCGGGCACGGAGACAGGGGCCCGACAGCGGGGTCCGGGCACGGAGATCCTCCTCCTCCTCCTCGGATGCTGCACACGGGCAGCGCAGAACAAAGGGGGTCCCAGGGGACCGAGATGGGAACACGTCCTCCCGTGGAATACTAGGGAGCGACGACGAGCCTCACCCCAGGAACGAGGATCACGAAAAGACGCCTTCCTCCCGTGGAATCGGGAGCGATGGCGAGCCGCCTTGACGTCTGGAGTGGGAACACTGGAAAACCTCCCGTAGAGAATTAGAGAGCGAAGACGGTGTCCCACTCCAGGCAAACGGCGACAGGTGGTGATGGCTGGCACGTCGTCTCACGCCAGAGACGCGGCAGGTGATGGTAACGTACAGGATGGTAACGTACAGAACTCCATGAACACAGAACTCCATGAACACAGAACTCCATGAACACAGACACAGAACGACCCGACAAGGACTAGAGGGGAGTCTGCCACCTAAGTACTCTCCCGAGCAGATTGCAAACTCCCAACAGGTGCGTGAAGGTAGAGGATCAAGAAAGTCCAAGGGTGGGGGCTGGTGAAGAGTAGAGGAGAGTAAATCATCGCAAGGGTGGGGGCTGTTGAGGAGAGTAGACAGGGAAAACACAGGAAAAAAGTTCCAGGGACAGGCGAATCCTCACAAGTACCTTGGAGACAGGGCGTCTCAAGGGGCGTGCGAGCAGTGCGGTCGCACAGGGCCTCGCGGGAATAAAAATAAATAGAATATTAACAATCACTTTCCATCACAGACCTAAAATCTAGTTTTGCTTACATGCTTATATTTCACATTAGACACATTTGTAGAATAGTGTTCCGGGCTCTGCGGCTCTGCAGATATACTATTGGTTTCATTCAATTACTTTTGTGCAAAGCATCGTGGGAGGACTAACACTAGGGGGAGCTGGTTGGCTAGTAGCTTAGCTAAAGGCAGGGACAGCTAACTAGCGTTAGCTAACCTAGCTAGCTAGTGTTAGCTACGTTATCGAGTGCTAACGTGTGGCAGATAAACTAGGAACAGACTCCCAAGTTCATCCCAACGGGGGGGACAATATCATGATGGGACTGGTGAACTTTATCCACGGTCGTCTCCTTCCTCTTTTGGACCTGACTCTGCGTTAGGGTGAGTTTTTAATGCAATCTACTCTGTTCCCGCCGTGGATCTCTCTCTCTCTCTCTCTCTCGCGCGCATTCGCTCTCTCTCTCTCGCACTCTCTCTCTTGCTCTCTCTCTCTCTCTCTCTCTCTCTCTTGCTCTCTCTCGCTCTCTCTCTCTCTTGCTCTCTCTCTCGCTCTCTCTCTCTCGCTTTCTCGCGCGCTCTCTCGCACTCTCTCTCTCTCACGCTCTCTCGGTCTCTCTCTGTCTCTCTCACTCGGTGTGTTGCATCGTGCAGTTTGTGATGTGTGTACTAAGCTTATAGAGTTCGATTCAAATAAGGCAAAACTGCAAATATGCATGTCGTGCTTGAAAAATTTACCGTTTAAGCTTGTTTATCAGGTTCCAGGGGTGTTTTATGCATTTTCCCTGTTACTGCCAGGTGTACAACTGGACAGGTGCATTGTCACTAAGCCTCGGGCAGCGCTATTATTTAAGAATACGTTGACTGTATCATATGCCCAGCCTCGGGCAGCGCTATTATTTAAGAATATGTTGACTGTATCATATGCCCAGCCTCGGGCAGCGCTACTATTTAAGAATATGTTGACTGTATGCCCAACCTCGGGCAGCGCTATTATTTAAGAATATGTTGACTGTATAAAAAAAATAATAATAATAATAATAAAAAAAAAATTATATTAAACTTTTTTTTGTTTGTTTGTTTTTACCTTTAGGGGGGGCCTCGCGTTTAAATCTCGCACAGGGCCTCGCATTTCTCCCAGACGGCACTGCTTGGAGATATATGCAAGATGCTACAAACAGTCACTGATATTGACAGAGAAATATATTTTGTTGGAGACCTTAACTCATTCCCTGCCAACAACGATTTAATACGTGTTTGTCCGCCAATTGTTGAACAACAACCACATACAGTATATACGTTATTTGAGCGTTATTTATTTTATTCGCTATTTCCAATCGTTATCCATCCAGGGAGCCTGTGTAACCATAGGGAATGAGTCTGAGATCGTAAAAGTCCAATACCGCCGCCTGGTGGTATGCGGCCGATGTTGCACTCCCTTTGAGACTCTGTGTGTCGATGAAATTCCTCCGGGCGGACTTTTCTAGTAACCTGGACCGAGGGCTTTACCCGATCGCATTGAATAGTTTTCGGGACCCCTGATTCATTATGCTGCGGTGAGTTATGTCGTGGCCCAAATGGACATACGATCTACCGGATGGCAATCAAATAATTGGAATATTCTTTTTGGAATCTCACCGGCCACAGGTAAGAGCAATTTAATATCAATTTCAGCTTGATTGTGCCTTGTTTTTATAGCCATCGCCCTGATCAGCGTATGCTGTTGTACTAACAAATGCCGTTATTGACAATCAATTAATCAGAAAATACCCCCCCCCCCCTTTCATGCATTCATGATGGAACATAATATACCGATCATATGCATTTGAATTTTTTATTGTAGCGTGTATAGGGACGAAATGCCAATGGATTAAGTATAATATGCGTCACGGCCTATTACTAGCCTGCCAGGAATTACCCTAAACCGCTCTAAAACCATACTTATATTCACCACGGTATAAAACGGGAATGTATGGATGGAAAAATTATTCCTTTTTCACATCTTGAACGATAGATACTCGATGTCAAATCGGCCATAGTATTGCATCTATAGCTATAATATATATATATATAGTTATAGCCCTGCAAACAAGGCCATTGGTTTAATGCGTGGCAGCACATAGTCATATCCCGTTCCCAGCGTGGCGGTCATTGAGTTAATATTGACTGGTTCTCCAAAACATGTTGTAAGGGGCTGAGGGGAATGGTGATCAATGGATGCTATGTTCCTGCCTGTTGGCTCCCCCCAATGGAGAGAAGAAGACTGACAGCTGCACACATGCAGACACACACACACAGCTGTCTTTCAATTAGCAATCAGCATGCCTCTCAAAGAGGACAGACCAAGAACATCAGAGGGCAGTGGCGGACTGGCCATCGGGACGTTCGGGACGAATCCCGATGGGCCGGAACCAAAGTGGGCTGGTCCAAAAAAAAAAAAAAAAAATGTTTTACTTTTTTTTTTTACTTTTTTTTTAATTTTTTTTTTTTAACTTTTTTTTTTGGGCCAGTGTGTGGGCCAGTGTGTGGGCCACTAATGTGGGCCAGTGTGTGGGCCGGTGTGTGGGCCAGTATGTGGGACGGTGTGTGGGCCGGTGTGTGGGCCAGTATGTGGGCCAGTCTGTGGGCCGGTGTGTGGGCCAGTGTGTGAGTCGGTGTGTGGGCCACTAATGTGGGCCAGTGTGTGTGCCGGTGTGTGGGCCAGTATGTGGGCCGGTGTGTGGGCCGGTGTGTGGGCCAGTATGTGGGCCAGTCTGTGGGCCGGTGTGTGGGCCAGTGTGTGGGCCGGTGTGTGAGTCGGTGTGTGGGCCACTAATGTCGGCCAGTGTGTGTGCCGGTGTGTGGGCCAGTGTGTGGGCCAGTATGTGGGCCGGTGTGTGGGCCGGTGTGTGGGCCAGTGTGTGGGCCGGTGTGTGGGCCGGTGTGTGGGCCAGTGTGTGGGCCAGTGTGTGGGCCGGTGTGTGGGCCAGTGTGTGGGCCAGTGTGTGGGCCGGTGTAGTGTGTGGGCCGGTGTAGTGTGTGGGCCAGTGTGTGGGCCGTATGTGGGCCGGTGTGTGGGCCATTATGTGGGCCGGTGTGTGGGCCAGTGTGTGGGCCGGCAATAAAACAATAAACAAGTTGCATAAACTAAATCAGATTAAAAATTATCACAGTTCTGGTTTTCCTTAAGATGCAGTTTAAGATGGGTCTTGAACATGGAGTATGTAGGGCACTCTCTAATCACAACTGGTAGGCTATTCCAGTAGTTACCACTTTTAACAGAGAACACAGTTTTTGCAATGGTAGTATACCGAAAAGGCACCTTACAGTCCCCTCTACTGATGGCCCTGGTGGTAATGCCAGTGTCTGCTTTCTGTTGGATGAACTCATTCAATGGGGGAGGGGCAAGTCCATGCAGAACCTTGTACATGAAGCAAGTATATTTGAAAACTTGGAAATTCTCGAAACTTAGCATGTTATGTTTTTCTAAAACATTACAGTGATGAAATGAAATTGGTTTCCTATCAAATACTTTTATGGCTTTTTTGTAGAGTAATTCTATTGGTGTAAGAGTAGTGACATATGAAAGAGACCAGTTGATAAAACAGTACTCGATGTGTGATAAAATCATTGAATGCAGAAACATCCTTGCAGCATTAACTGGCAGGCAGGGCCTGATCTGCCTGAAGTTTTCGATGTTAAACTTGACTGTGTTTGTCACTTTCTTCACATTACTTTTTGAAGGTCAATGTAGAGTCCAATGTGACCCCAAGATACTTGAATTAATGTACAATGTCCAGCTCCGCCTCTCCCAGAAACACATTAGAGTGAGTGACCTCTACTGGTGACTTTGTGAACATCATACACACTGTTTTCTTGGTGTTAAGTGAAAGACATGCTTTTGTTAGCCAGTCTTGAATGAGACATGAGACATCAGTGAATGAGATTCACGTTTCCTCCCAACCGCGAGTAGGCCTAGAAGCGCAGAAATGGAGAATGCAAAAAAAGAAAGGGTGGAGCTGAAAAAGCTAGAATTGCTAGTAAAAGACGCAGAACAATGTTCTAAAATTACAGACATGTTTAGTAGAGGAAGGGCTGGCGTTAGAGTAGCTGCTGCTGCTAATGATGATGAAGTTCAAGTGGAAGGAACCAACAGTAACATGACAGGTGCGTGCAGTAGCCTAGTGCATATTCTACTGTTGGTGTGTGCCGGTTCATGAGGGCTAGCTAGCCTATACTAGTTCTTGCAGTGATTTCAGTCATTCTATTACAAGACAATGTGCTTTCCGTATTCCTGATTCCTTACAGCACGTGGACGTAAATAGTCGTGACTCGTGACGTTTTTTCTCTGACTAAAAGTTTAGTTAGCAATGTTAGGACTAGTGCCCACCACAGCATCAGAAGCTAAAGTGCTAACCTAGAGAGTCAATCAGAACCTAGGACGGGCTGCAAATTAATTGGCTACTAATATTATAATAGTAAATACTCAAATAAAATACTATTATGTTCCCTTTCAAATTTTCATGTTGATATAATATTGGTAATCTAATTGATTGAATTGATTAGTTGCCATTTTACATGCTTAAATAAGATGTACCTTAGAATTCCCAACAGTTAGCCATGTTCTCGATTAGTCTCATCTACATGTTTGTAGATAACCACAGCTAACTAGCTTAAGCTAACAACTAGGTCAACTACTACCCCGTAGTTAAACAAATGTGATTGCATATAACAGCTAACTGCTACAGCTAAGTTGGTAGTTAGCCTATTCCATTAATGTTGAATGTATTTATGAAGGTTGTTGATGGTGGTTGGCGCTGAATAGCAGACATGATTCCGTCAGTCTGCCACAGGGAAGCTGTGTTTGCTGATGCTGCTCACGACCACCAGTAGCGTATGACTGTGTGAGTGTGAATGCTTGATGGTTTCTGTGAAGCGCTTTGTGGAACAATGCTGATATACAGTTAAGAATGAGTAATTCGCTTTTGGTTTTTAAGAAAATGGTTTGTATTGTAAAGCTATTTTTGAAAACTACAAGGGTGAATAATACTGTTTTTTTTTGCTATTTTCTTTTAGAATACTGTTTTGGAGTCTTAATTTTTTTAAATTTTGTTAAGAATATAGGACAGGCATAGGATATATAAGCATTGCTTCAGTCTGTACCTTCTCAGTCACTGTAAAATCAAATATTGTTAAATGATGGTGTATATTGTATTGTGTGAGATGATGACTGAATAAACTACTACTACTACTACTACTACTACTACTACTACTACTACTACTACTACTACTACTACTACTACTACTACTACTACTACTACTACTACTTTGGGTGTTTTCAAAAGGCTGAAAAACGCTGTATGAATTCAAGCCATTATTATTGATTGCTGATGTTCTTCTTATGCAGTTGACTCTGAGGAAAGAGAGAGTGCCCAGTCCAGCACAGCTGACCCTGAGGGGAGAGAGAGCGCCCAGTCCAGCACAGCTGACCCTGAGGGGAGAGAGAGAGCCCAGTCCAGACAGACAGACAGACACACAGAGAGAGAAAGAGAGAGACACAGAGAGAGAGACACAGAGAGAGAGAGACACACACACACACATACACAGAGAGAGAGAGAGAGAGAGAGAGAGAGAGAGAGAGAGAGAGAGAGAGAGAGAGAGAGAGAGAGAGAAAACAAGCTCTTGGAATGGGTGTCTGGGAGGAAGTGGGGGGTCTTTCGATGTTGATTAAACGGCAAGCAACTAATGTCATGAGTGCCAAATTAAAGGACAATAAATCCAATCTAACTGAAATTGTGTAGCACAGACCTTTTCTATGGATCAAAACCTCAATATTATTATGGTGTAGTTAATACTTCATGTATCCTTAATCCCTAGGCTAATGAGGCACTAAGATGTTAGTAAAAAAAAAAAACATATGCCAATGACAGGAAGTAACGGTATATGTATGTGTGTGTCTCTGTGTGTGTGTGTGTGTGTGCACTGTGCATGAGTGCACATCTAGGGGCGGTGTGTAGATTTGGTCTCCCTGATGTTGACTCTTTAGCCACAGCCTTGGGTTGTTTAATACTGGACAAGTGTTTCATAACGGCCGTTGTGTGGGCCGGTTTCGGGGCCGGTGCGTGGGCCGGTGTGTGGGCTGGTGCGTCTGAATGTCCCGGGCTGAATTTGTGTCCCAGTCCGCCACTGTCAGAGGGTGTCTTGGAATGGAGAGTGGGAGAGCTGTGGGGAGACAACCAAACCGTGAGTTAAACAGCCGGTAAGCCGGACAGCGGCCCGGCCTAGTTAAAGACTGGACTATAGCAAAGACAATTCGGTGCTTCACTGGAAGCCAGTATGATTTTTGTTTGTTTCTTAATTTTCTGTTTTGTTTAAATAAATGCCCCTGGCCATTGTCCAGCGGGGAGCTAAAGCTGTTTGACTGTGTGTTTGATTATTTGTACAACCATATTGCACCTTCCACCTACCCCTGTCTGCTACCTTTGTTACAATGTACATTAAAAAATAAATTAAGTGATGTGGCCAATGATTGTGAATGCACCAACCAGAGTTAACATCAGGTACACAGGAAGCTCTTCAACTTGCATTGATCACATTTTCACAAACTCTGTGGAGATGTGTTCAAAATAGTATCTGTGCCAGTAGACTTTAGTGATCATAACATCATTGCAGTAGCAAGGAAAACTAAGGTGCCAAAAGCTGGGCCTAAAGTTATATACAAGAGAATGTACAATAATTTCAATAAAAATGTGTTTGTTGAAGACTTGAATGAGATACAATGGGATAATGTGCCTGAACTAACAAGTACAGGGAATGCCTTACAATTATTTATTAAACTGTTCTCATCCATCTGTGACAAACACGCCCCTATGAGGAAATTAACAGTCAAAACAACTAAAGCCTCTTGGCTTGATTTGGAGTTGAGAAGCTGTATGAAAGAGAGGGATCAATTGAAAAAGGATGCTATTGCATCCGGTAGCTCGGATAATTGGCAGGCCTACCGTTTTCTGAGAAACAAAGTCACCAAAATGAATACACAGAAGAAAAAACAATACTATAAACCCAAGTTTGAAGGAATTAAAGGTGACAGCAAAAAGTTATGGAGAACCTTAAATGAGGTCATGGGAAAGAATAAAACAAATATGATGCCCTCGTTTATAGAAGCAGCTGGTGGATTTTTCACCAAACCTCGAGATATAGCTAATCATTTGACTGATTATTTTATTGATAAGGTGGAGATGATAAGGAATCAAATGTTGCCAATCTGAATCAATAATTAAGCAGCATATTATGCATACAAAAAAATTTAAATTAGATTTTATGGATATAAATCTAGAGCAAATGGAAAAGCTTCTCTTGTCCATACAGTGTGATAAACCTTGTGGTCATGATAACTTAGATGGTAAACTGCTCCAGCTGGCAGCCAGAATTGTAGCAAAGCCACTGTGTCATATTTTTTATCTATGTCTAAGTGAGGGTGTTTTTCCTCAAATGTGGAAGATAGCTAAGGTCACTCCACTTCCCAAAAATGCTAAACAGCATTTTAACAGGTTCAGCACCAGAGGTCGCTGTGGGCGTATGGCCGTGTGTGCCAGCGCTTTGTTCAATGGGGATACATGTCGGTGTTTGCAGTGCTAAAACTATATTAAATATTATAGCTATGGATCTAATAATATAGTCGATTGTCATTGAGTTTCTTCCGGTCAAGATGCAAAAAACAGATCATTTTTTCATCGATACATTTCCGTTTTATACAGTGGTGAATATGAGTATAGTTTTAGAGTAATTCTGTGTAATCCCAGGAAACGCAGCCAAACAGCGTTTTACTGCATTTCACTATAAATCGTGCCATTCCTCGCCTGGATCAATAATCAATCTGAAATCAACGCTAGATTATCGGTATTATGTTTCATCATGCATGCATGAAAGGGGGGAAGGGGGGGGGGGTTCTATGCTTCGATTGTCACCAACGGAATACGTTACACAGTACATTACAGACACATGCTCCGATCGCGGGGAAGGAATTATCGGATCAACGCAAGATTGATAACATATAGCCCTTACCTTGTCTATGATGTACTACAAAAAGAATATTCCAATTATCTGATCGCCATTCCAAGTACTGATCGCGATCGTGTTTCCAACATAATCCAGCATTGAACATGAACGGGGGGGGGGGGGGGTGACCCTCGTCGATGCATCCGTTTTAACCGCTTGCCCTGCCCGAGTAGTTAGACCCCACCCGCACGACGCAGCTCGGCCCAGACACCAAGCCACATCGTTTCAAATGGAGTGCAATAGCGTCCGCAAAGCGTTAAGCGGCGGTATTGGACGTTTGCGATCTCAGACCCATTCCCAATGATAACATCAGGCTGGATGGATGAATTATGAAGGGAAATATCGAATAAAAGAAATAGCGATGAAAACCAGACTTTTCTCGGGTTTGGCGCCCAACGTTCGGCGAGTTAACTCGACTTATGTCGGGTCTGGCATCCAATGTGTTAATGGAGCTAATAGTCGACCTATTAGTATCTTGCCAGTTTTAAGCAAAATCATGGAAGGTGTTGTTTTTAAACAGATTGAGCAGTATCAATTCTCAATTCCAACATGCATATAAGGAGGGTTATTCTACATGTACAGCTTTAACACAATTAACAGATGACTGGCTACAACAAATTGACAGGAAGCGAATGGTGGGCACTGTAGGCCTACTACTGGATTTCAGTGCAGCTTTTGACCTCATAGATCATGAGTTGCTGCTCATCAAACTAACTGCATATGGATTCAGAACTGCAGCTGTTAACTGGATAAAAAGCTATCTATGTAATAGACAGCAATGCGTTGTGTTTAATGGTACCCTGTCCAACTTTAAATCACTACAGTGTGGAATTCCACAGGGAAGCTGCCTGGGGCCCCTCTTCTACACCATTTTTACAAATGATTTGCCATGGGTATTAGAAAATACATGTATGATTATGTACACCGATGATACTACAATGTATGCATCATCAGACAAGACAGAAGAGCTTAACACTTTTGGGGCCATTCGCGTATATATACGTTATTGTTTGCCAACGGTTAACGGCCAAAAACGTATATATACGTTTTTGGATCGTTTTCCCTTTTTTCGATTTTAAAATCCTATTCAATGTCAGGGACCTGTATGTTGCCGTTAAAAGCCATACTGGGACTCTGAAGGTGCAGTACCGGCCAGATCCTGCTAGTAGGCAGTATCGAGAGTGCATTAAACCCTGTTCCAGACCGGGTGCTACACTCAAATGTCTCCTGATGGGAAACCTAGGGCTTCACTCGATCGCATTGAATCGTTTTTGGGATGCCCGATCCATATGTTGTGGTGGGTTATGTCGTGGACCAGATGGGCATAGGATGGACCAGATGGCGATCAAATAATTGGAATATTATTTTTGGAATACCACCGACCACAGGTAAGGACAATCTGACGTCAATTTCAGCTTGATCGTGCATGGTTTTCATACCCATCCCCCTGATCGGCGTGTGTTGTGGTAATAACAAATGCCGTTATTGGCAATCAATTAATCAGAAACGATCCCCCCCACTTTCATGCATTCATGATGAAACATAATACCTATCATATGCATTTGATTTGAAAATAATAGCGTGTCCAGGGACGAAACGCCAATGGTTTTAGTAGAATTCACGTTGCGTCCTATAGCCAGCCTCCCAGGAATTAGCCCGGATCATTCCGAAATTATACTCATATTCACCACCGGATAACGCGTGAACGTATTCATGAAAAATGTTATTCTTTTTTGCATCTTGAACGGAAGATAGTTACTGTCAAATGGCCATGGTATTGTATCCATAGCTATAATATAAAATATAGATTTAGCTCTACAAACAACGTGACGCACAGTGAAACTATGTAATGAAAACCTGGCTGTGCTGGGGAATTCGAATGGCCCCGAATGTGTTAATGAAGTCCTTCAGAGAGAATTGAACTTAGTGTCCACTTGGGTGTCTGAAAACAGGCTGAAGTTAAACATCTCAAAAACCAAGAGCCTAATATTGGGATCCAAGCATGCTATAAGAAAAGACATGAAGCTAAGTATATCTTTAGATGGAACAGTTATTGAGCAAGTTAGAGAGGCAAAGCTATTGGTGTCACACTTGATGGAACACTCTCATGGTCAACTCACACCAACAATGTGGTTGCCAAAATGAGCAGAGGTATTTCAATTATCAGAAGGTGTAGTTATTTTCTAACCGATCTGATATTGAAGCAAGTGATACAGTCATTAGTTCTTTCTCACCTTGATTACTGTCCAGCTGTCTGGTCTAATGCCTCTGGTCTACAAGAGCTCAATAAGATCCAGCTCACTCAGAACAGAGCGGCCCGTCTGGCCCTGAACTGCTCAATGAGAAACAGTGTGGAGGGGATGCATACCAAGCTGTCGTGGTTGAAGGTGGAAGACAGACTGGATTGCAGCCTGATCTTGTTCATGAGGAATATATATATCTCAAGAGAACCTGAGAATCTGTTTGTATTCACAGCTAACATGTACACATGATTGACACAAGTATGGTACTAGGCATGCCTGTCGGGAAACGTTCACACTGCTACTATACCAAAAACCAATGCAGCAAAGCCAACTGTGTTATATAGAGTGAAGTAACAATTTATGTTCATAGGGCCATTGATTTAAGATTAAATTAAAACTAGCTAGATAAATAATATTAATATGTGGACTTTAGACACATTTGTCTCCAGCCTAAGAAAGACATACTATGTTGTTAACTTGCCACACCCCATGGGCTGGAGCCTAGGACACAATCCCCCAGACTGACCTAATCAGTCACACACTAGGTTCATGTGACACACACTCACACACACACACACACACACACACACACACACACACACACACACACACACACACACACACACACACACACACACACACACACACACACACACACACACACACACACACACACACACACACACACACACACACACACACACACACACACACACACAAATCCAGGGTGGGGCCCTGACCCACCCCTGATCACAAGAATCATTGTTGTTAAAACCTGTTTATCAAAGAAACCTTTATAATACGTGTGATTTGGAGCAGCTCATTTTTGATGAGAAGAGGGGTCAACAATTTATATAAGAACCCAGTGTTACCATTGGAAGGGACTCAGGCCCCGTCCACACGAACGCTGGTTTTAATATAACCATTATTGTATGTGTGCAGTTGCACTGTTCGGCCACACACAACCGGGGATTTGCTACACTGCAACCGCGGTCTTTGAAACCGGTGGCCAGGGTGAAGTTGTGCGGTTTTGCAGTTGCGTGTGGGCATAGCAACCGAGGTTATTCCCAGTGTTTACAGCAGAGCTGTCGCAATTATTTCCCATGTTCACGGCAGACCGCGGGGTAGAGAGATTAGAGCAGAGCCAGCTACACCAGTGTTTACAACAGAGCTGTCCCAAGTAGCGTTATATGAAAATGATTGTAACAAACTTTTGTTCAAAACGTATCGTCTGTGTTGAAGAGTGTTGTGATCGACTGATGTCTGTTGACGCTCAGAGAAAACATGTAGCTGCAGCTAAACTAAACTCATGTGTTGTCAAGTTATTGTTATAAGGAACCCAGTCCAGACTGCATCCCCTTAACAATAGTTTGTATTGAGCCGTATTGTATTGTACCCATTCTGCAATGTGTTAAATAACGTTTGCATCCATTTCATATCGGTAACGTTACCACATTACGTTAGCATTTAAGCTATATACTATACATGGATATAGCCATTCACATTAGCATGTAGCTAACAACACCGGCAGTCTTTTGTGAGACTAAACTATCCGCTCTTGGTGGTAAATTGTGTTGCTGATGGTTTTGTTTCATCAACAAAATGAGAGGCAGAACACACAGTGAATGTATCCGTTTGTTTATTGCAGTTTCTTTCTTTGCTGAAAATATATGTCCCGTTGGCAAAATGATCAATAGGGTCCAGCTGTGTTTCTAAACAGGAAGTTTAGTGAGCGTTCAGCTTTTCTGATTGGTTGAAATGGCCTTCATGTCTGAACAACATCGCCGCCTACTGTTTTGGCATTGTACTAAATGTATCGGTTGCTGGGTTCCCAGCTCTGCCGTGAGTACGCAGTTATACACGGTTGTTCACCTGTGTTCACCGTGTGGACGGAGTTTTATTTTTTCAAACTTCGGTCATATTAAATCCAAGCGCTCGTGTGGACAGGGCCTCAGTCTAGTCAAGGCTGGGTCATGGATGGACGTTTTGTTACTATGCTGTGGAAACCTATGCTTGTATGCTGCATTAAATCACCTTTTTCATCAACTGAGCCATTGCCTCTGAAAACCATCTCCAGTCTGAATTCTTCTTGAAACCAGCGCTCACACTCAGAGAATTTACTTCAAGAGCCATGTCATATTGGAATAAACTGCCAGTACATCTTACACAGATAACCAGTAAGATACATTTTAAAAATTATTTGAAAACAAATTGAGACATTGAGAGAAAAAGAAATGAGTTTACATTAAAGAAAAACACAGATACTGTAGTGTACACTGTAAAGATATGACTGTCTGAGAGTAGTTTAATCCCTTTTATTGTATTTTCTGTGATCTGATACTCTGTTTGTATACTGTAATGCTATTTGGAATTATTTTTATATGTAGGAATATTGGAATATATTTTTTTTAGGGCTGTCAGTTTATCGCGTTAATTAGATTAATTAATTACACAGCAAATAATCGCGTTATGAAAATTAACTCAAAATTAATTACAAAAAAAAGTTTTTTTTTTTTTTTTTTATAAATTTTTTTTTGTATCTCATTCATTCGATAAGCATGTAGAATACACATTTACAGATTTTTTTTAATATGGTCCATTTGCATGTTCTTGGTATCTGATTCTAGGGACATCTATGAATCTCAGGGAATGTATTCCCAGTGTCAGAAATACTGTGGGCTAGATCCACAAAGAATGGATTGCACGGTGCAAGTTGCACCCTTACTTACAATTCATTATGAATTGAAAATGGGGGACCCTGATGTAAACAAGACGAAAGTCTTTCTCTGGTCTGCATTCCCTTAACAATTGTGTGTATTGAGCCGTACTGTATTGTACCCATTCTGCAATCTGTTAATAACATTTTCATTCAATCAATCAATCTGCGCGGTGATTGATTGAATGAACATTTTATTTTAAGTAAATTGTAATGAACCAAATGAGAATATCAATTTATTTTTTTATCTTTGACTGTGAATAACACCATGCTCAAATTGACCAGACCTGACAAATCTAAGCAAATTAATAGATGGAAGATGATTAAACAGAAGGTTTTGTAGATACAGTACTGAATTCAGCCATCTGGACACATGCAATTTGAAATATGATTATAGAATATAGAATATGAGGCATAAAATGGTAATGTGATTTAAATGCGATTAATTAGATTAATTAATTACAAATCCTGTAATTAATTAGATTAATTTTTTTAATCGCCTGACAGCACTAATTTTTTTTAAATGTTTGCTACTATAATGTTATGTATGTATGTACTGTTTTGTTGTGTGTGAACCCCAGGAAGACTAGTTGTTGCTACGGTGATGACTAATGGGGATCTGTAATAAAAGAAAAGAAAAAGTAATCGCTCTCCCTCTCAGCCATCTGTCTCAATAAAGAACTTTCTCTCCTGTGTCTCCCCTACTCTGTCTCCCTCTCAGCCTTCTGTCTCAATAAAGAACCTTCTCTCCCATGTCTCCCCTACTCTGCCTCCCTATCAGCCTTCCTACTGTCTTAATAAAGAACCTGCTCTCCTGTGTCTCCCCTACTCTGTCTCCCTCTCAGCCTTCCTACTGTTTTAATAAAGAACCTTCTCTCCTGTGTCTCCCCTACTATGTCTCCCTCTCAGTCTTCCTACTGTCTCAATAAAGAACCTTCTCTCCCGTGTCTCCCCTACTCTGTCTCCCGCTCAGCCTTCTGTCTCAATAAAGAACCTTCTCTCCCGTGTCTCCCCTACTCTGTCTCCCTCTCAGCCTTCTGTCTCAATAAAGAACCTTCTCTCCCATGTCTCCCCTACTCTGCCTCCCTCTCAGCCTTCTGTCGCAATAAAGAACATTCTCTCTCAATAAATACGGGTTCTCGTATAGTCTAGAGGTACAGGGCACATACACTATATGGACGGACAGTCTGCAGTCCTTTGCCTTTTACAGTCTAGGCATACCGGCTCTTTGATGCACCAATATCCTTTGATCAGCACGCATGCTGAGCCATACTGTACGTGAACACGACTCCAGTGGACTCCAGCAGAGTCTGGTATGTGTACGCTACGTCTGGACTACGGTTGGACCTTAATGGGAATGGACTCCACACTCTCCTTTAAGAAATGAAAATAAAAAGAATACACTAACCTCCTACTAGCAGTCTGTGGTAGTATTTTTACAAGCGCTTCACACTCCAGATGGATGACTATAATATTGTTGAGGGAGCTTGTGTAATGAAAATAGAGCACTTCACATTCCAAGGACGGTCAAGGAATATGGCGGATAGGGGTGGAATATAGATGTCTAACTGAGACTCAGGTCTCCATAGCCTGATCAATAGGCCATGGTGTTGAATACACCAGCAGGCTGTACTTCATTTAA
Organism: Notolepis coatsorum; assembly: GCF_963971535.1. Taxonomy (NCBI): domain Eukaryota; kingdom Metazoa; phylum Chordata; class Actinopteri; order Aulopiformes; family Paralepididae; genus Notolepis; species Notolepis coatsorum. The sequence goes on from NC_140177.1 coordinate 90,421,295, forward strand.
GAAAGAGAAGCACGCCACTGAAACTACTGAACACTACATAGGCCTGAATCAATAGCGTCAGGCTTCCACAGCAGTAACCTCGCCATAGTGACAATATTATAGGTGCCGAATGGATGGAAAATCCTCGAGTGCGTATTAAAAAGGCAGAAGAAGAAAAAACGCGGCATCGTGTCACAGGCAATCTTCCTTAATGCCGTCAATCAGGAATTACACCCCTGCTACTGAACGTCAAGGTTAATTCCCCCACACTGTGTAATGAAATGATTCCAGATGACATCTCCAATTGGTGCCGTTGGAGGTCTGCCCAGGCAGACGGGCGGGCTGTCACGCAGGGTTAAAAATGAAGACGAAATGAGAATGGAACTGGCAAATGTAAATTCACGTATAAAAAAATGCTTTTGTGGAGGTCTTTGAGGAAGAAACTACAGGTCTCCACTGATGTTTGATTATGTATTTATGGGTGTTGTTGGCGAGGCGGTAACACTCTTTGTTCTTAAATAACCTGTCACAGAATACCTTGTGTTTTCCATATTTTTCCTTGATATACTGGAAAGGCGAAATGATCTGTAACCATTTTGTCAATAGCACATATTCACAACAGAAAGCAACATTCTGACATTTTGACACGATACATCGATGCCAACATGCCAGCTGTCACGTTGGCGTGGCAACCTCTCTCTCTCTCTCTCTCTCTCTCTCTCTCTCTCTCTCTCTCTCTCTCTCTCTCTCTCTCTCCTTTCCCTGTTTGCCACATCCCCACTCCTCCCTCCCTGCCACGCTCCACCAATTCCGGTGCCCCCGTGCTCCCATCCCTGCACCGCCCTCGTCTCTCCCTCCCCACCCACCCGTCCCAGCTAGTCCCTCTGCTCACCCACCCCTTCCCAGCCTCTTTTTGTTCCCTGCCGCCAGACATATAATGTCGGCTAAATCGAGTCTCGTTGGATCTATAGATATGGATTGTCATTCATTCATTCATTCATTCATTCATTCAATAATTCATTCATTCATTCAATAATTCATTCATTCATCCATCCATTCATTCATTATTCATTCATTGTATTTCTATGCTCTTTACATATTCTCCTATCATTCCATGGATGATGATAGAGAGCTCAAGCTGGCTATACTCAATGTGTTTTTTTCCTATGTGTGGTGAAGTAAAAGGTTAAGTTAAGTTAAGTTTATTTGATATGGACATTACAGTAGCATTATAATTGTAACATACACATACAGTATGCACAAAAGACCAGAGGCACTAAGTTTAGTGTTTGTAGCTAAAAGCTAATTTACAACACCTGTCCACAGGAGGCTTTTATAGAAAAGTTCAAATGCATCCATAAATACATATAGGCTATACACAAATACAGATGTAGATACATATACTAAAATGCATCCATAAATACACAGACTATACACAAATACAGATGTAGATACATACTAAAATACATCCATAATTAGATAGCCTAGAATATCATATCATCATATATCAACTTTAATCAAATATTTATATTAGCTTAAAAAGGTGGATAAACTCTTAAGATTCCCTCATTGATGTATGTACTTTGTTAATCTTAGTTCATTTGTACCTTTTTTATTATTTAAAAAAAAATAGATTTTTACAAAAGACAAGGTACAGGAACCGTACAGCCACATCTGACAGCAGAGAGACTCAGGAAGTGGAGATATGAGATTATCTCTTCGAGAGGGATTTTCATATCTCTTCAAAAAGGAAGCACCTCACAACGTTTATTTATCTGCTGGGTCTCCTCATATCACATGACACGCTGTCCTCTTATCACATGACAGCGTTTCACGCAAGAGAACTCTATATTGGACCAGTTGTATTAACACTTCAAGATATCCACAGCTGAACGTTTGTGTTACGACAGATCAATTCGGTCTCCATCAGCCAATCTAAAGAAAAACCACTTATCTCATTTGCTTTTGACAAAGACGACTTCTAAACATGTCAAGCTTGTCTCTTTTGCCCAATAAATAAAAAGTCTACCCTGCACCGAAATAAAGAAAATAAAGGTTGTCGTCTTGGGAGTTACCGCCTTCCAATGGATTTTCTATCACATTTTCTTGGGGGGGGGTTTGGACCCCTGTCCCATTGTAGACATTTTTGTAGCACCAGCAAACTCTTAGATAAACAATTATCTTGTCACGTTGGTGCTTTATTGTACCTGATAAGGTAGGTGAGACACCCGTAGATAAAGCCCTTCAAAATCTGCAACCGGGTCAATTGGGTCTCCTTTTAAACATCGGCAAAACAAACGTATAGAGGAGAAACAATTATCTTGTCACACAGGAGCGTCGTTATCCAGCGGTGGAGCGGTCAATACTCTTTTCACTGTGGCAGCGGTTTATCAGATTCAGCCCTTGGTTTAGAGAGGAGCCTTGAATTAGCTGTCACTGATAGACGTCAGACTGGATCACTGCTGCACAATGTAGCTGTTAGTCAAAGACGATGCTGCTCTCAAGGTCGTAACAAAATACAGCCATTACGTGGCCATGATAGAAGTGACCCTGTGCTGCATATAACCTGCTGGGAAATTAGCTTACCGTCTTCTCCGGAGAGAGACAAGAAGCTAGATACCAGTTTTCTCTCTGTGCTTTCAGTAGAAAGCTGGCTGCATGTTAGCCTAGCTTAGCACAATGAATGGAAGCGGACATTGATGGGTATAGCCTTCGTGGAGAGGTGTTAGTTGGACAATGCCTAGGCTACCCGTCACTGTCCGCTTCCATTCATTGCGCTAAGCTAGGGTAACGTGCAGCCAGATAGCTTTCTACTGAACGCACAGAGAGGAAACTGGTATCTGTCTCTCTCTGGAGAAGATGATAAGCTAATTTTCCAAAATGTTGGCATGTTCTTTATATGAGTATCATTGGTTTTCATGTGATATCACAATACCCTTCTGCAGCCTTTCTGTCCATTCAGAGTGATTCAAGTGGAATACAGAACATTTTCAACTCTGAAATGTGTCTTTTAAGTACCCTCGGGAGGTTCTTTGATTATAAGCAGAAGGTTCTGTACCGTAGCTGGGATCCGTACAGTAGGCCAGCTGGGTCACAGGAGCTGCTCACGTACCTTATTTGAGTGTTTCCCGCTGAATGAGCCACATAAATCCAAAGTGTTGTCTGTTTTGCGAAAGCGAATGGACGAAGATCTGCCTATTGTCTGCCTTATTTCACTCCTGCGACATGACTGGGGCTGATGCAGGCCGTGCTCTACCTCCCGAAGGCAAATAAAATACAGATTTCAGAGTTGAAAATCTGCAGTATTCTCAACCAATAGGACTCACTCTGGGACAAAATGGTTCCTTTGAAATCCATGGAATTGCCTACAATGGGTGCCCTGGCAAAATCAGGGGCGACAGTGGGTGGGTAGAGCAGTCTTCTGGTTCCCGTTTCGATTCCCGCTCCTCCCGGGCAGCGTGTCGAAGTGTCCTTGAGCAAGACACTTAACCCTTAACTGCTCCCGATGAGCAGGTTGGCACCTTGCATGGTTGCCTCCGCCGTCGGTGTGTGAATGTGTGAGTGAATGGGTAAAAATGTGACGAACAAATTGTAAAGCGCTTTGGATAAAAGCACTATATAAATGCAGCCATTTACCATTATTATGTTGTGCACCATCAACATCCTAGTTTATAATCTGACTTGAGACCATAACAGGGTGGTACGGCGGCTGCACAGCATCATGCCGCAAGACCCTGCAGCGCACAGCCAAAACAGCTGAGAGGATCGTTGGTGCCCCCCTCCCCTCCCTCCAGGACATCTACAATACACGCCTGGCCCGAAAAGCACTAAGCATCACCGGGTGACATCACCCACCCCTCCGGGAGGAGAATGAGGAGCCTCCGAGCCAGGACCAGCAGACTGAAAGACAGCTTTATACACCAGGCTGTCAGGAAGCTGAACTCTCTCCCAGCTCTCCCCCCGCTCTCACTCTGCCACCACAGAACCTGGACTAAACCCTGACACACACACAGACACACACTGCCACTTCACAAATTCACTGCCACTTTACTTTACTGCCATTATTTATTTTAGTTGACTGCCATATCTATCATCTCACTGCCACTTTACTGCCACTATTGTATTCTACTGCCATTATTTATCAGGTATACTTACTATGTAGTACCACTGCTGCTAGAAATAGCTAAAAAGTTCTCTTTTACCGCCTATATTTATTTCAATCATACATCAAAAAATGTAGCCACTGTTTATACTGTATATATAGCGCTGTATAGTGTATGTACATCATGTCCCATATGTTACTTATGTTTATAGTGTCCTATATGTTACTTTATGTTTATATTAGATATTTTTTTATATACACCGTGGGAAGGGGGAAACGAAATTTCACTTCTGTGTATGTCTTGCACATTATGAGAAGCGACAATAAAGCTGTCTTTGACTTTGACGTTGACTTTGATTATGACATGCCATCCTCCTTCTGTCGTAATGTAATAGTAATAATAAAACATCTCAAGATAATAATAACAAAATACCAAACGAGGCCTGGGTAGGATATGGGCCAGAACTAGCCAAGCAGAGCTGAGATGTATAGCACTCATGGATGCTTGAATATGTGTCTACTGTATGTACAGTGTGTGTGTGTGTGTGTGTGTGTGTGTGTGTGTGTGTGTGTGTGTGTGTGTGTGTGTGTGTGTGTGTGTGTGTGTGTGTGTGTGTGTGTGTGTGTGTGTGTGTGTGTGTGTGTGTGTGTGTGTGTACAAGTGCATACGTGCGTGTGTGTGTGTGTTTGTGCATGCATGCTCACACAGATGCATGCATACGAGAATGAGTGTACATGCACATGCATGTATGTGTCCATTAGCATGTGAATGTGGGAGGTGTGCGTGTGCATGTGTGTACGTGTGTACGTGTGTGCATGTGGGTGTGCATGTGGGTGTGCATGTGGGTGCAGAGACAAACACAGTTAGAGGACGTCAGAGCAAGTCAAGCCGAACAAGCTGTCAGCACAAACTTTAGTCAAATAAACTGCCAGGGAGAGATAGTGAGTGTAATCACATCCCCAACCACATCCCCAAACTCTGCCTAACAATACTTCCATCCTTCCACTCTCTCACTCTCTGCTCCTCTCTCCCTCACTCTCTCTATCTCTGCTCCTCTCTCCCTCACTCTCTCTCTCTATCTCTGCTCCTCTCTCCCTCACTCTCTCTCCCTGTCTCCTCAGGGAGCGCAGGGGGTGAATCAGATCCGATAGATAGGGACAGGGAGCGGACTCACTCTAAATGCATTGAGGAACTCATTGATTTTGTTGTCACTGGGGTTGGATGCGCTGTCCTCCGCATGCAGGTTTGGTTTCCAGGTGACCGTTAAGGATTATACCAAGAGTTTAGTTCCAACCATGCACTGTAGTAGTGGCTGAGATAGAGTCTGTGATTGAGCTCATGATAATGTACTTGTAACCTAGCGGTTCCTCGTTTGTACAGTATCGCCACTCTCTGTTTACATTATCAGTCAAGGTGATCTAAATGATCTCGTAACCTAGCAACACCATCTGTCACTTCAAAATGTTCCATCAAATTTGTTATTCATTCATTCAAACTGTTAATAAAGTGTGTGTAATGAATTAAATGTGTTAACAAAACTGTTGTATATTCAGGTTGTGCTATATCGTGATTTTAGCTCTGTTGTGCTGATCTGATCTGTGTCAGAATCATATATAGCATAGTATTGTTTATTTGACAGTCCTTCTGGCTATAATACTGAGGTATGTTTCTCAACAAAATTCTCTTTCAATTAAATCTTTTATCAAAATCTAACAACAACATTGCATCCAGGGTTCTATCCAGGGTCTATTTCTGCTTCTGATGAAAACTGAATCACTAATAGTCATAGGACTTCATTTGTCAACTTAGTTGATTTACTTGAAGATGATTAGTTGAACAGGCCTCGCAGTTCTTTCTCTTCCAACATGGCTGCCTGTAACAGCAACCATTGTTTTGTACATGGCAATGGAAGAGACAATGGTTGCTATGTGCAAAACAACGGCTGCTATGTGTTGAGAAATATATCAACAAAAATGTAATAATACAATAATAATAATAATAATAATAATAATAATAATAATAATAATAATAATAATAATAATAATAATAATAATAATAATAATAATAATAATAATAATAATAATAATAATAATAATAATAATAATAATAATAATAATAATAATAATAATAATAATAATAATAATAATAATAATAATAATAATAATAATAATAATAATAATAATAATAATAATAATAATAATAATAATAATAATAATAATAATAATAATAATAATAATAATAATAATAATAATAATAATAATAATAATAATAATAATAATAATAATAATAATAATATCTTAAATTTACATAGCGCCTTTCAGGAGACCCAAGGCGCTTAACAGCTAAGGGAGGGGGACAGGGAACAACGTAACAACAAAATAATAATCAAAAGGAAAGAAAGAAAACGAAAGAGAAAAAGGGGGAAATCAGGCAGAGTCATTTACAAAAAAAGGTGGGTTATTACTGGATCTTGTAAATAAGTCACAGTAGAACAGTAATATCATGCTTTTCTAGTGTGTTACCTCTACTCTACCACTGCACAGAAATTTGGCATTTTCTTTTGAAAGTGGTTACCAATGGTTACAGGCATGCCATCCTGGAAGAAGGAGAATACACTAGGCTGGTAAAGCTATGCCTCCTAAAGTGTGAAAACGGAAGTACAGGAAGTACCGGCTACAGGCTTTCCGGTTTCGACAAAACAATTATAGAAACGTGTGAAGTGCACAATAATTCCTCGTTTAAGCCACTGCAACGCTTTGTCTGAAGAACAGGATTTGGGAAAAGTTTGGTCCGTTCGGAGGCAGCTTCCAGGGGAAGTACATACACCGGAAATTCTACCCCATACACACTTTCGGCCGCAGTGCTTTACCAGTCTTTATCTCACGGAGCGGAGGAGATAAAACGTGGAATGAGGTTAAGAATACACACACATTCCATGCAAGGCCTCTATTGACAGATCTGTAAAAATATGAATTTGTTTTCCACATGCAATCATGCAAAAGAGAAAAAAAGACAAATGAACTTAAAAACGTTTTATTCGACTAAGATTAAGGACCAAACTGGCCGATTAATGGATACTTCAGCTGAGAAAGGACAGCCCTCGTATCCTCTCCTTTGTTGAAAACAGTCACGTAACTGTTGTTAGGCTATTTGTCAGCAGATAGATAACACATCACTGGTGTGTTCACCTTGACCTTGTTGATGTCTAGGCTTCTGAGGATAGCAGCGAGCAACCTTTACCTAACTGCATGTACACTATACAACACACACGCACAAACACACACAAACACACACACAAATGCACGCAAACACATACACACAAGCATGAACATAGATGGGCATATACGTGCAAACAAACACAAACATACACAACCATAAGGGCGTGTGTACATGCATGCGTGCACACACATACATAATCATGAATGCGCGCACACAGAAACACTCTTCCCCAATGAACACAAACACTGCTTATACAGTATGTTCATGTACATGCATGCATATGTTTACATGCACAAACACACACACACATACACACACATGCGTGTGTACACACACACGCATTCGCAAGCACACATGCACACACACAAATAGCTACTGCTCGTGCGTTAGCTATGCTGACAGCTGGGGATGAGAAGAGGGAAAGTTCAGCTAACCTCTTAGTTTGGTGCCTGGTCTCCTGCAGGCTAAAGGTCAGCATGCAGCTCTTCATCTGACATATCGGCCAGAGACCGCGTGTGGAAACAGAAATCACTGTTTGGTATTGAGTATATAGTAGATTTTATCGGCTGTTGGCTTCAAAATGAAAATCAAATACCACCGCCCTCGGACTTAGATGTTTATATTTCACATATTTTCTGCTCTAGGAAACATACACATCAAATCACAGAGTGTCAACATCCCAGCATGCAGGTGTTGCATATCTGGAGTTAATCTGTGAAGCCTCTTCACCCTAGCAACACGCCAACATTACCGTCTTCTCCAGAGTCAGACTAGAAGATAGATACCAATTTCCTCTCTGTGCGTTCAGTAGAAAGCTACCCAGCTGCAAGCTAGCCTAGCTTAGCACAAATGGATGGAATTGAATACGGATCAGCTAGCCTAGCTGTTGGGCAAAAACACCTCTCCCTGAGTTTTAAGCTAGTGTGTTTGTTGATCTGAATGGTGTTAAACTCTTGGGAAATAGTCTTCTATGAGCATAAAATAGATGATATAATCAACCACCCAATGGATGAACCACCTAATTTAGAAGACGCTATTTATTTCCCTCGTCTGGTTGTTAAAGTGCCAAACTCCAAGATCTCCATTTCACAGTCTCATCAGAAAACGTAAATAAAGTACTAATCGACCACAGGAAGAAAAAAAGGTACATAATGTACGTTATGTTATAGCCATAAGTAATATATTTACATGTTGTATAAGTAATATAATGAATGATATCGGGAAAAGTCCAAAACAAACTTTTATTTATTTTCATAAACCTCTCTCTGTGTTGAACTTGTTATTAAAGCCGTGCATAGCATTGAGGAGATTTCTGAAACTCACAGGTGTGGATGTCACAATCAAGTCCTGTCAAGTCAAGTGTTCCTTTATCAATCCCCTTGGGGAAATGCAGGTGTCATAGCAGCATGGGAGAGGGGGGAGGTACAAGCAGGAAAAAAGACAATAATAGAAATAGTAATAATAATAGAGTAGAACATCATAATAATAGTGGAATGGCAGTATATTCTATCAGTAATAAACATAATAATAGTATTGTTGTAATCACGGCGAGAGCCTACCTCACCCCTCCTCCTTCCTCACCATCACCATCACGGCGGAAGCCTTCCTCACCCCTCATCCTCTCACACCCTTATATGGGCAGCATCCGATCCCCGGATTCCCACGCTTCCAGTATACTAATTGACACGGCTGAGAGGGATCCCCTCATCAGTGAGATGGTACTTCAGCCCACGGATCCTGCTCTACCCTCGTCGGAGTGTTAACCTTACTTCCTAGGTACGACAACTAACCCTAGCCTTGCTACCCAAGCCTTGTTGAATTACCTTGTCCTAATCCTGTTCTCTCTGTGCCCCAGGACCACCGCTCCGGTACTCCGCTCACCTGGACGCCCCGTGCGGCACAGGGAACGCACCATTCCTCATCTCAAGAACATTCTTGTACCTGTCGCACATTCCTAACTTGTAAAACTGTCTGCTTGGGAGGTCATAATTA
>NC_140177.1:90435587-90451538 GCF_963971535.1 Notolepis coatsorum
ACTTGGCATTTAGCAACGTCCCAACAATCCTGTCAATCTTCAACACAACTGTTCTCAGGGAATCCTCCTATATACCATGTCATTTGGAGAATTAATTCCAAAGCAGGGGAAATCAGCGTTTGTTTGAATAATATTGAATACTTTTGCTGTGTTGTTTTTATTGTTTGCGTATTGAATCATCTTCTTTTCTTGCTGTAAACCACATGGTGCTATGTCTCTCTCTCTCTCCCTCAGGTAATCAATATGGCTCCATGGGTTATTCATATGGCCGTGGTGGCGCTATCAGTCTTCATCAGCAGCAGTCAGGGGAAGAGAGACAAGGTGCTCTACTGCTCCGGTGAGTCAATGCAGGTTATATGTTGGGTTTGAGATCAACAATACTAGTAGCCACCAGGCAAATACCAGTAGGTTTTAGCCCTGGCTGGCAGATCTACTAGTAGGGCTTGGTAATGGACACTAGACTATAGTCGGTATATATACACATTTTAAATCATATTCTCAAAATAATCTGACTGGCCAGATATTACTGCTGGCGGGCCAATTTCGGCCAGCGGGCCGCCCATTGCCGCCCACTGGACTAGACTATATCAATGTTTATTGGTTAACGTTGATCTTTGTGATTTTATTGTAGGGTTTATTGAGTTGTGTTATACAATTATTTTTATTTAGATTTTTTAATTAATTAATGTATATATTATATATATTGTTTTATTGTGGATCCCCATTAGTCTACACCAAAGTGAGACTACTCTTCCTGGGGTCCAAACATTCAAAATACAAACACAAAAAAAGTCTAATAAAAATATAAAACCACAAACATTGAAGTACTCACAAGAAAAACCATCACAACAAACAAAACAAGTGAATCAAAGCTCACTCAATATTCATAAGTCAGATATCACAATTCTCCAACCATAAAATACATATTCCATAATCAGTCCATAAGAACAAAACAGATACAAATCATTTAAATGATTTTAACTCATAATATAGCATAACTTTTCTTAAGTCACCGAACACCTTTATATTTCCATAATAAGTCAATGACCAAAATGTATCTCGTTATTGCTGGGCGCAATTTTTTTTTTTTTTTTTTTTTTTTTAAACATAAAGGTGTTCCTTATATTTCTTGGTATACTATTCCAATAAGCAACTGCTCTATACATTACCGTCTTTTTCAGAGCATTTGTTTTTGGTAGAGGTAAAGTAAAGCATGAATCTAATGCTTGCCTTATGTTATATCCATGTCAGGGTTCTCAAAAAATTTACATGTCAACTGAAATTACATTTTGATGTGTGATGCACATCTAATGGATTAGGCCTACTTATGCTCTTCCATAGCCTACTTAAAGGGGAACACCACTACTCAAATTAACAATCAAATATAATTGCCATTGCCCAAGAAGGTTCAATATTTGTGAACATGGGCTACTCTCTCATAAAGCCAGAAACCCAGATAGTTAAGACTCATACTTGTGATGTCATCAGGTGTAGAGTCTACAGTTGCTCCATTGACAATGTATGGGAGACTTGATTTTGTGGACCCACAGAATGGTTGAGGTTGTATACCAAAATAGGCTCTATTCTAGAGTTGTGTTCTCGGTTCTGAAAATGAATGTAAATGTACCCATATACTCAGAACATTCCCCTGGGTGCTCTCTTTGTTACCTAAAACATATTTGCTAATTCATTGTCTAATGAGCAGCTCCAGACTTTATACTTGATAATAATATAATAAACTTTATTTGTATAGCACCTTTCATACAGGGGATTGCAGTTGAAAGTGCTTGCTCTCACAAGTTAGAGTTTTAGCACACGTTTTGGGATTTGGATGAGAGCTATTTGTTTTCACTAATATCTTTGGACTGTCTTAGACCATACAAGTAATATAAATATAATATAAGTTCTTAAATAGGGCGTAGTTCCCCTGTAAGCGGATATTGCGAAATATTGTCTTTTGATATATAAAATAGTAGGACTACTTCTTATCTTGCTATTTCTTTTTCCTCACGCTCTATCTAGCTACTCTGACAGGAAACGTGTGTATGGTCAATCTGTTGTATTCTAAAAAACGACTGTCTGCAAAGAAATTCAATTCCATTTTGGCTTGTCGTCAAACAAACTGGCAGCATCCTCTACTGAATGGTAAATGGACTGCATTTATAGAGAACTTTTATCCAAAGCGCTTTACAACTTATGCCTCACACATCGACACCATGCAAGGTGCCAACCTGCTCATCAGGAGCAGTTAGGGGTTAAATGTGTTGCTCAAGGACACTTTGACGCGCTGCAGAGAGGAGCCGGAATCTAACCAGGAACCTTCTGATTACCAGACAACCGCTCTACCTCCTGAGCCTCTGTCGCCTCCCCCCCCCCCCCCCCCCCCGAAAACACTGGAACAAAACTTTTCAAATTGTATAGACTTGGGCGGCTGATTGGCGCAGTGGGCAAGGCGCTCGCCACTAACGCAGGAGACGCTCTCGGCGTTGCTACCGGCTGGCCGGTCGTTCATACTAGCACAATTGGCAAGTGTTAGAGGGTGGGAAAGCCGGTGGGTGGGGATTGGACGTTGTGGACAGCGACTCCTACAGGTCGGTTTGGTGATGCCGGTGCGGCGGAAGCAGGAAGTAGCGGGGGTAGCGTGAGCCTCCCACGCGTTACTCCTCGCCACTGAGAGTTCGAACTGCTGCGGTGAAAAGATGCGACAGGCTGCCTCCTCGTGTACCGGAGGGGACGCGTGAATATTAAAGGCAACCAACTTGTGTTCAGCTTTTCGTTCAGCGTTTCTCTGATTGGCCACACGGCCAATCAATCAATCCACTAGCACACGCCCTTCGCGGCAAGAGAGACTCGAGAGACGCGGCGAGACGCGGCAGACGCGCATGCGCTTGAGGCTCCCCCAGGTACTCTTGAGAGGAGCGCCCTTGTTGGTTAATGCCACTGGTGTTCTGTTGTGTGACTGTACTAAACTCTTCCACCATGCCCACATGACCGACATTTGACATACAGTACACCTCCTATCTATGTTGGGATTATGTTTGGTCATGACAAAACAATAAAAATCGCTACTGTTAGTGCCACCACCCACTTCAATGACAGAGCTCTCATATTTGCGAATGCATAAACTATATCTTAAATTATGGCGATGTGTCTAATATGGCTGTCGCGAAGTCATTGATAAGCGACAGCCATATTAGACACATAGCCATAATTTAAGATATAGTTTATGCATTCGCAAAATATGAGCATAACTGTATGGGCTTTGTTTATACACGAGTGAATCTGGTAGTACAACGGTGCTGCTGGAGCTGAAGTGATGTACAGTGACGCGAAAAACATAATAATGTTACGCTTTCTAGTTCAGCGCATTTCATAACTGTATGGGCTTTGTTTATACACTAGTGAATCTGGTAGTACAACGGTGCTGCTGCTGCTGCTGCTGGAGCTGAAGTGATGTACAGTGACGCGAAACATAATAATGTTACGCTTTCTAGTTCAGCGCATTTCATAACTGTATGGGCTTTGTTTATACACGAGTGAATCTGGTGTACAGTGACGCGAAACATAATAACGTTACGCTTTCTAGTTCAGCGCATTTCATAGCGCTCCACTGCTACCGCAGCTGAACACAAGTTGGTTGACACAAGTTGGTTGCCCGCGCTGCCGCTCGCTTGCGCTCCTTGGATTTCATTTGGGACGTGGGACGACTGCGCTTGCCTGCGCGTGGGGGCGGTGGGGGCGCGGCCAATCAGAGAAAAGCCGAACACAAGTTGGTTGCCTTTAATATTCACGTGGAGGGGACACGTGATGCAAGGCTTCTGTCCTCACTACAACCGACCAGTGGGAGGCATAGTCTAGCAACGTTCAAGACAGGGGAGGGAAGAATTGGATAATATGAAATTGGGATGGGATAAAAAAAAAAAGTATAGACTTATTATATCGCAAATTTCTTTACTAAAGGTTATTCTTGTATCTTTAGCTTCTTTGCGCTGAACTCAAAAAGCAGGAATAAGGAGTTCCACAGTGGCTCGACGGGCGGGGCGCCTGGGCCACATACCATGTGCGGGTAATGTGTCTGAAAGCTGCGGGTATGAATCCACCCACACAACCTTGTGTTGCATGTTGGTATCCCCCTCGTTGGCTCCCATATCTCCACGGTCTCTCTCCAATGTTTACTATCTATTATAGCAGAAATGTGGGGTTGTATTCAGTCTCAGTTTATTATCCAGAAGGGAAACCTGATCAGCAGCCAGGGGGTAGTAAGATAAAGAACGACACAAGTACAAAAGGTAATCCTAGACATACAGTACAATATAATAATGTGACGAAATAATCTCTAAAAGTGCTAAGTTACATGGGCCAATTAAGCAGGGTTATTGCACAGGCAGTGTTGTAGTCACTAAATCTCGAGTCCGAGTCGAGTCTCGCGTCCCCAGTGTTCGAGTCCAAGTCCCAGTCACCAAAGAAGAGCCCGAGTCGAGTCCCCATTACCCTAGTCCGAGTCCAAGTCATCAAGGTTGAGTCCACTCCACTCTGGCAGTCAAAGAGCTGACATACAAATAAAAAAAGGTCTACATTAAGCATAAATGACACAGCTGTCACCATTTCAAAGGGAGTTTTACTTTGTGACACAATAGCCAAACAAATGCACTAGCCATCAATATCTTATGATGATGATTAGGGCCTATTGCAAAACATTTTTAAAACTATTTATCAATTAACAAGTCCGGGGTCCTCATCTGCACCTTCTAAGTCCGAATGCAGTCAATGCTTGAGTCCAAGTCCAAGTCCGAGTCAGAGTTATCAGTGCTCAAGTCCAAGTCGAGTCACGAGTCCTGAAAATCAGTCCAGGACTCTGACTCGAGTGAAGGCGACGGTCTGTACTGTCCGATATAGACGTGTTCTTTAAAGATGTACAAACTGTTAGAGTGCAGATCCACTTATTTTCACAGGTTTTCTCCACATGTCTCGTCTGTATGGTCTGTTGAACCGGCGGCAACCTTCCAGTCAGAAATCAATCTTCTAACCTTTACCGTCGGCTGCCTTCAGCCCGTGAGCCCAATTCTCCAATCCTTTGGACAAAGAATAATATTATAAATCCATCTTGGTTTCGGAGATGAGTGATGTTTACAAATCTCAGGATACAAAAGATTGTATACGTCGGATGCACCGATCCACTTTTTTCAATTCCGATACAGAGCTTTTTTTTCTTGAAAGATAACTATTAACTATTTAATAAATAAATAAAAAAAAAAAACACTTGTACATTGTATTGCACTTTACTGTTATATTTTTCACTCTGGTTAGATCCCGACTTCTTTTCATTGTGTACTGACAATGCATTTGAATCTAATCTAATCTAAGCACACAGTGAGCGTCTCCATTGTCTCTAGAACCTGGCCAAACACAAACCCAACAACATAGCTGTTGGAGACTGGGCATGAGTAGTACATTGGCTGGATTCTATGACTATGACTTGTAGGGTTCAAGTGATTGTATGCTGCAGTAAGGCCATTTCATAGTCCAGTGGAGGTGTACACAGACCAGAGTCAGCCAGGGTCCGGGTCCTGAAACAATGCAATGGTTGGACCTCAGCAGACCTCCGCATGGCTGTCCCTGCATAGGCACAGGCTCTCCGCTGGCTGTCCATCATATAGAATATGACTCTGCATTAGGGCTCGGTATCGTTTCAAAAACATTCCATACCGGTGCCAATACCGATACCTGGGATTCGATACCGATACCAAAACGATACTTTTTTCCGATACCTTACTAACTTTTGAGTTATGTGCGTCACGTGTACTTGTGTAAGCCAATCGGAGGGCTTTGTTACATTTGGGATGATTTTGGATTAAACGGAAGTAATGTTATATCTTCAAACAAACATGGTTATTGGCTCACTGATGAGATGAACTACTAAGGTACACAAGTGTCATTCCATTCCAAATGTTGATACCACAGCACTTTTGCGATACACCCGATACTATGGCGCTGCACCGAACGGCTGCCTTTCTGATCGCTCCGTCGAGACTGTGCTTTCTTTTGTAAATTTTCATAGTATTACTTAGCTTGTCTTGCACAGTCTCTGGAGCGTAACGGTAAGAAGCATTTTGTATAAAAGTATTCTGTACTTCTGTATGACAACTATTAAAGAAACTTGAAACAATAGTAGTGTATCCTACTCGACATGTGTCTGGTACACCTGGACTACCAAAAGGCAGAGGAATGTGGTCTGTCAGCCTGTATTTTGAGACCATTGTAAGCATCTGTATAGCTGCATGTCTCTGTTGCAGCGTGCAGGGATATTGTAGATGAGATGAACTACCTGTCTGTCTCTCTGTTGCAGCATGCAGGGATATTGTAGATGAGATTAACTACCTGTCTGTCTCTCTGTTGCAGCGTGCAGGGATATTGTAGATGAGATGAACTACCTGTCTGTCTCTCTGTTGCAGCATGCAGGGATATTGTAGATGAGATGAACTACCTGTCTGTCTCTCTGTTGCAGCATGCAGGGATATTGTAGATGAGATGAACTACCTGTCTGTCTCTCTGTTGCAGCATGCAGGGATATTGTAGATGAGATGAACTACCTGTCTGTCTCTCTGTTGCAGCATGCAGGGATATTGTAGATGAGATGAACTACCTGTCTGTCTCTCTGTTGCAGCATGCAGGGATATTGTAGATGAGATGAACTACCTGTCTGTCTCTCTGTTGCAGCGTGCAGAGATATTGTAGATGAGATGAACTACCTGTCTGTCTCTCTGTTGCAGCATGCAGGGATATTGTAGATGAGATGAACTACCTGTCTGTCTCTCTGTTGCAGCATGCAGGGATATTGTAGATGAGATGAACTACATGTCTGTCTCTCTGTTGCAGCATGCAGGGATATTGTAGATGAGATGAACTACCTGTCTGTCTCTCTGTTGCAGCATGCAGGGATATTGTAGATGAGATGAACTACCTGTCTGTCTCTCTGTTGCAGCATGCAGGGATATTGTAGATGAGATGAACTACCTGTCTGTCTCTCTGTTGCAGCGTGCAGAGATATTGTAGATGAGATGAACTACCTGTCTGTCTCTCTGTTGCAGCATGCAGGGATATTGTAGATGAGATGAACTACCTGTCTGTCTCTCTGTTGCAGCATGCAGGGATATTGTAGATGAGATGAACTACCGGTCTGTCTCTCTGTTGCAGCATGCAGGGATATTGTAGACGAGATGCACTACCTGTCTGTCTCTCTGTTGCAGCATGCAGGGATATTGTAGATGAGATGAACTACCTGTCTGTCTCTCTGTTGCAGAATGCAGGGATATTGTAGATGAGATGAACTACCTGTCTGTCTCTCTGTTGCAGCATGCAGGGATATTGTAGATGAGATGAACTACCTGTCTGTCTCTCTGTTGCAGCATGCAGGGATATTGTAGATGAGATGAACTACCTGTCTGTCTCTCTGTTGCAGCATGCAGGGATATTGTAGATGAGATGAACTACCTGTCTGTCTCTCTGTTGCAGCGTGCAGGGATATTGTAGATGAGATGAACTACCTGTCTGTCTCTCTGTTGCAGCGTGCAGGGATATTGTAGATGAGATGAACTACCTGTCTGTCTCTCTGTTGCAGCGTGCAGAGATATTGTAGATGAGATGAACTACCTGTCTGTCTCTCTGTTGCAGCGTGCAGAGATATTGTAGATGAGATGAACTACCCGTATGTCTCTCTGTTGCAGCGTGCAGAGATATTGTAGATGAGATGAACTACCTGTCTGTCTCTCTGTTGCAGCATGCAGGGATATTGTAGATGAGATGAACTACCTGTCTGTCTCTCTGTTGCAGCATGCAGGGATATTGTAGATGAGATGAACTACCTGTATGTCTCTCTGTTGCAGCGTGCAGGGATATTGTAGATGAGATGAACTACCTGTCTGTCTCTCTGTTGCAGCGTGCAGGGATATTGTAGATGAGATGAACTACCTGTCTGTCTCTCTGTTGCAGCATGCAGGGATATTGTAGATGAGATGAACTACCTGTCTGTCTCTCTGTTGCAGCATGCAGGGATATTGTAGATGAGATGAACTACCTGTCTGTCTCTCTGTTGCAGCATGCAGGGATATTGTAGATGAGATGAACTACCTGTCTGTCTCTCTGTTGCAGAATGCAGGGATATTGTAGATGAGATGAACTACCTGTCTGTCTCTCTGTTGCAGCATGCAGGGATATTGTAGATGAGATGAACTACCTGTCTGTCTCTCTGTTGCAGCATGCAGGGATATTGTAGATGAGATGAACTACCGGTCTGTCTCTCTGTTGCAGCGTGCAGGGATATTGTAGATGAGATGAACTACCTGTCTGTCTCTCTGTTGCAGCATGCAGGGATATTGTAGATGAGATGAACTACCGGTCTGTCTCTCTGTTGCAGCGTGCAGGGATATTGTAGATGAGATGAACTACCTGTCTGTCTCTCTGTTGCAGCATGCAGGGATATTGTAGATGAGATGAACTACCCGTCTGTCTCTCTGTTGCAGCATGCAGGAATATTGTAGATGATATTAAATACCTCTGTCTCTCTGTTGCAGCATGCAGGAATATTGTAGATGATATTAAATACCTCTGTCTCTCTGTTGCAGCGTGCAGGGCTATTGTAGATGAGATGAACTACTCCATCAGTCAGGTGGACCCCAAGAAGACCATCAACGTGGGCAGCTTCAGACTCAACCCAGATGGCACCATGACGGACAAAAAGGTAGTGTGACCTTCCTGCACTAGACCCATATTCAATGTACTATCAACATTTGCTTACAAATGGTTACGCTACATAGTGTCTTGTAATTGAATGTCTGTTAGTATGGATGGGTGATATGGAAGAAATTAACATAATATTATAAGGACTTTTTGTCTATATAACAATAATAATCTGCTAAATATTATATCCTACATTAGTCCAATATAGAATATTAACCATGGTAGAAGCCTCCCCACCCTGTATCTGACCAACAGTGTATCAAACATGTTGATGTGGAATCATTTTACCAGATTATACATGGAGGCTACTTTGATGCTTTGAGGATAAAGTTTACTGACGAAATGACATGTTGCAACACGGAGAGACCTAGGTCATAGCCTGGCCCTGGATCTCTATAGAATGGTGAGTATTTATACATGATGGTAGATCAAATAAGAGGAGCATTGTCATACATAATATGAATTATAGATATGATGTGCAGTGCAGATTATAAGAGAATGATGCACATAGAAGAAGGCTGTGTGTGTGTGCATATGTGTTCAAGTTGAAGACTGGCTATTTGTGTGTAATAGAAAGAGAGAGGGGGGGTAGTGTGTGTAGATAGATATGACTGGGAATGACCATATGAGTGAAGGCTATGTGTATGCGAGTGTGTGTGCGTGTAATTAAAAAGACAGAGGGGGGGGGGGTGTGTGTGTGTGTGTGTGTGTGTGCATGCATGTGTGTGTTGGAAAGAGAGAAGTGTGTTGGTAAATGTCCTTGTAAACATTGAGACGATGGCTTCATCTGTACATAGATATAAAGCCAGATGCTGTTGTCTAGCCGTGCTCTTTCTGAGATCAGGGCAGGAATTTTCTCATCAACCCATTACAGTCGCTAGTTGATTCCAGGATTCCTTCACAGTCTTCCGAGCGGACCGTACAGAAGCCTCCAGTAAGAGCGTTGGCGGGGGTGTCTGTCTCCTTTATGAACAATGGCTGGACTTGCCCCAAAGGAGATTAAGATACTCTCCAGTTCATGCTCCCCGGACCTGGAACATCTGGCCATTCGGTGTACATCCCTCCCCAAGCTACAGGACATCTCAACTCCACCAGATCAAGCACCCGGACGCAGCCATGATCGTAGCCGGCGATTTCTACCAGGCGAATCTGAAGAAAGTGATGCCATCCTTTTTTCAGCACATCGCCTGCTCCACCAGGGGAGGAAACACGCTGGATCACTGCTACACCCCGTTCAGAGCCGGCGACAAGGCTGTACCGGCTCCGCCATTAGCGGGGGCTACAAGCACGTCCGATCATGACTCTATTTTCCTATTCCGGTTTACAGCAGAGATCACGTGACGCCGTCGTGTCACGTGAGGTAAAGAGATGGTCCGACCAATCAGAGGCCACGCTTCAGGACGCTCTAGAGGACGTAGACTGGGGAATGTTCCAGGGAAGCACCAGTGACGTCAGCGAGTTTGCAGATACTGTTGTTAGCTTCATAGCAACCTTAGCTGATAGTATCGTCCCCACAAAAAAGGCGAGGGTGTCCCAAACCAGAAACCGTGGGTGGACAGTACTATCAGAGCAGCTCTGAAAACTCGCACCACTGCGTACAACCTGGGCAGAGAGACAGGAAATATGGAGGAGTACAAGGCAACAGTCTATACTCTGCGCAAGGCTGTTAAACTTGCTAAGAGGATGTATGCTGACAAGATGGAGGCACAAATGGCACAGAATGACACGAGGCTTATGGCGGGGACTGCGGACGATAACTGACTACAAAGTCAGCGCCCCCTCAATGGGGAGCGACGACGCCTCTCTCGCGGACAAACTCAACTATTTCTACGCACGGTTTGGTGCAGACAGTGGCGACGCTAGGCTTACCGGCTAGTGACGTCACCGACGCGCTGTCGTGGAGGGGGGGGGGGGGGGCTCTCTCATGACAGAACACAGTGTGAGAAGAGCATTTATGCGGGTGAACACCAGGAAGGCTGCTGGCCCAGAGGGGAGAACAGGACGCATACTTAAGTCCTGTGCTAACCAGCTAGCCCCTGTGTTCACCACTATATTTAATCTATCCCTGGCGGAATCCTGGTACCTGCCTGCTTCAAGGTGTCTACTATTATCCGGTACCAAAGAAATCCTCCCCAACAGGTTTCAATGACTACAGACTCGGTGGCACTCACCTCTGTGGCCATGAAATGTTTTGAGAGGCTGGTTAAGGATCACATTTGTGCCTCGGCTCCCTCCCCAGTGATATGGATCCTATTCAATTTGCATACAGGCCAAACAGGTCCACTGATGATGCGTCCTCCCAAGTACTGCACGCACCCTCTCTCACCTAGACCGCCAGAAGGGGGGCTATGTGAGACTGTTGTTCATTGACTACAGCTCAGCGTTCAACACCATAGTCTCCACCAGACTGCCCTACTTTGATTACTTGTATTATTGCACAATGTCGTTCTATTGGATTCTTATTATATTATTATTATTGTATTATGCACATCGTTGCGGGCAAGACCCCCGCATTTCACTGTAACTTGTATGCCGTGACAAATAAAACTCTTGACTTGACTTGATTCACATGGAGCTTCCACTATTTCTCCAGCCAAATAGTTTGACATGATCCTCATTAGGGCTGTTAAGCTGCAAAGAGGCTCGTAGAATAGACACATGTCAGGAACGGAGAACTTCCGTGTGCATCAGAGTAGGCTTCTCACATGGCTGTGCCAGGGGAGCAACAAGCTTGTGTTTCAAATCCCTCCCCATACTTATTATTACACAATTTACATCACATCAGCGTTTTTAACAGTAGTCTTTTTCGGGATCAAGACATTCCTAAAGAAGATGTATTGTGTAAATGGAGGCCTTCGCATGGAATGTTCCTGGTGTACTCTCTTCTTCTAGAGCTGCTTGTGTCAGTTGCGCTGGGTGTTGCCTATGGATCCAGGTTGCTCTTTGTGGCTTAATGAGGTCAGGTCTCAGTAGTAGCTCAGCCTGCTCAGCACACTGGGACCATTAGCCAGAGGTGTGCAGATCTGCTATTGATCTCAAGGGTTAATCCAGGTAAAAGTCATTGATAGCTTGTAACCGTGTGTGTGTGTGTGCCCATCATTTAACAGTTGAGTTAATCAAGTTCTTGTGTGTTTGCATAACTGTAATATTATGTTGTCATCTCTTGTCTGTCTGAATATTGATGGAAACATGGCCTCTGTTTCATCACTTTTATTTCAATGCTGAAGTGAAGATAAATTGCCTATATTCGTTATTGCCTATAAGGGGAGGGGTTTGTGTGGTCCATAATTTATTGCCTATAAGAGGGAGGGGTTTGTTTGGTCCATATTGTCTATAAGCGGGAGGGGTTTGTTTGGTCCATATTGTCTATAAGAGGGACGGGTTTTTGTGTGGTCCACATTGCCTATAAGAGGGAGGGGTTTATTAGTCCATATTGCCTATAAGAGGAGGGGTTTGTTGGTCATATTGCCTGTTAGAGGGAGGTTGTTTAGACCATTACAGATACATTAAGAGTTAACATTGTAAATGTATATTACATAGTAGTGTATATAAAACCAGTTTTCAGGAACCTAGCATGTCTTTTTTACCATGCATATATTGTCTTAACTATTTTTATTTTTCGATGCCTATTTTATTCTATTTTATTATTGTATTTTGCACAATCATGTGGGCATGACCACCCGCACTTCACTGTATGCCTGGTATGTATGTGACAAATAAACCTCTTGATTCTTGACCTATTGCCTGTTAGTGGAGGGGTTTCGTCTCAGACCAGTGCTTCCGGGTACTTTACATTTGGGGGGGAAAAATGCCATTTCCTTGTAGGTCGCTATTGTATATATACATATACAAACTGTTTGCAGGATGCTTACATTTATTGAAATGTTTGTTTTGTTAGTGTGTCAGGTTAAGTCAATTAAGCAATTACTATCCAACACTGGCCACCGTTGGCCGTTCGCACCATTGTGATAGGTACATTTGATCTGACATGTGCCTTGAGTCTTCCATTATGTCTTTCACATTCAGTGGCAGGATATTTCCCCATCTGTAGGTGACCTGGGAGTAATTGCTATTTCTGGAACGTGATAGTCAATGGTAAAGAATGTAATGGTGGTCATAGTTGAAGTTAGAGTGGCTCATCTTCATATTCCATGTGTGACATGATGACTTTTAATGCTGTATGCCGATGTCATATTAATAACATCTCATCAGACCTTTTGTAAAAGTGCATTCATTTGGATATAAATGCTAATTACTGTTATTCTGCCCCACTGTGGTTTCAGTTCATTTCCATTTTGCCCCCAAGCTGTGTGTGTCTGTGTGTGTGTGTTAAAGAACCTTTATACAAACCACATCTACTAATGCTAGCACGATCAATCACATCATATAAAACACGTATAGTGACGTATATTTATACAATAAAAAGTATAATACAAACACTGTTGAGTTTTAGAACCTAGCCGTTGGATGTCTTTGAAAGCCAAAGAAGCAGACGTAGAGAGAAACCGCTAGATCGCAGGCATTAGCAAACGCACTCACTGACGTTTACATCAATCATCCAATGCTCACACTGAAAAATCAACCACACCTGTTGCATTGTGGGATCAATCAGATGTTATTGAGTCAAGAGGAAACCAAACCTGACCCCCCCCCCCCCACCAGTGCCCTCCCCGAGCTGGGCTCCTTTTCAGCTGCCTTTGACTCCGGGTGAATTGGAGAGGGGCTAGGATGTCACAGCTTAGATGCCATCATGGATGGGGATTTGCAGGTTTTAAGTCTCTGCTCTTTGCCCCTTCCTCACAGTAGGACTTCCTGGAGGCACACAGGCGTGTTGGCGCCATAAAAGTTAAACCTACCCTCCTTCGCAAAAACAATGAAGCATTCGTGGGCCTCAGAAACAAGGACATTGAACTTAGTTTGGGGCAGCAACGTTCCCGGAACGCAAGGTTCCTGGAGACTGGAGGAAGTCATGCATGGAGAATTAGACGTGATGCGATGGCATTCTGACAAGATAGCGACCCCAAATACAACACCCCCCCCCCCCAAAGAGCTGTGATGGAGGTGACATCCATTTTTTACCTTGCTTTCTTCTTCTTTTAAAAAAAGTTTGGTATGCAGCTCTTTCAGTCTCTGGTCTTGATTGACAGTTTTTGGCAAAGCACCCAGCCTGTAAGCGGTCGGGGAGGCACGCATTTTACTAAATGACACATTATGAGATTATGGCTATAATATGGCATTCTGGATATGAGCATCATCCGCAGCAGGATATTTATGATTTTATTAACTAATAATGATGAAACTGGTCAATGAGCTTCATAAATATTTATTTTCTTAGAATTATTATTATTATGTCATCAACCCTTTTCAGTGCTCATCCCTATCCCCTGATACAAGTCTTAAGTAGCTTAATAAACATGGTTAAAGTGGCAGTTCCATCCGGCCAGCCCTTAACATTCCGGCTCTTTGATAAAATATTATTATTATTTATGTGTCTTCATTGGCCCCATATCGCCTGGACAATAAAATTGAAAGGCCCCGGTCCACAGCAGTGCAATAATGTTCTCTCTCTCCAATGGGAATTGAAGGAGGATAGCATCCCTGAGATGCCTATTCTCTGCCCGGCCTGCCTACCCCCCCCCCCCCCCCCCCCCCCCCCTCCCTCCTCATTCTTCAAACCACGCTTTGATTGACAGCTCCCTTTCAGACGCCACAGACTGGCGAGCAAGGAGTTTTAATTCCAACCGTTTTGCAGATCGCATGATAACGATCAGAGTCCAAGCCCAAGGGTGGGACGGATGGATGGACTGTTTTTTTGTTGTGTGGCGGAGGGGGGGGGGGTGTTTTTTGTAGGGTTTTGGGAGTGAGTGGTTTTGATTTGAATACAAAAATATATTTTTTTTATTTTTATCAAATTGCTATCGGATTGTATATATTAAGAAAAAAAATACCAAGTCAGTGATGGGTTTGCTACGATTTTTTTTGGTTTATTTGCTGAATTTTTTTATCTTTCCATTCATCATGCTGTACTCTACTGCATATCATTCACGTGATGTTGAGCCTATACTTGTATTTTGTTTCAGTGTTTGAAGTTGTTGTTAGCAAAGAAGGCTGTGTAGCGAAAACAGGTGTATGGTCACTACAAATTAAAGACACAGTTTAATAAAGAAATGTGCGAGTACACGCTTAAAAGTTTATTCTCCCGGTTTCCAGGCTAGTTTGCTGGTATTTCATGTGAACCGTTGGTGTTGGAAGTTGTCAGAAACCCATTTTGATTGATAGGTGAACCTCACCTCTTCAGCCAGCTGACCTACATGCTTGCCCTTCAACCTTTGACCCCATGCTGTAATGCATTCTATACCGACTTCCTCCCTTCTCACCAAGAAACAAAGACACAGAGGCTAATAATGGCGTGGCCTCCATCTGTAATCTTTAGCTATTAGCAAGTTACTAGGTGTGCCGCATGTGAACGAAGCGTGGCTTCACATGTGGGCAGACACTAAATTGTCACTCCAAACTTTAACTGAAAGTTGGTAGCCCCTGCATTACTAACGTTTACAATGTTAGCTTGGCTAACGTACGTTGATAATGCTGTGTAACATTAGCTTTGTATGTTGCTAGCATTGATAAGTTAGCCTGGCTAACATTGATAATGTTGCGTATCTTCGACTTTTGTGGGGAGACAGAACAGAGATACTACACTAGACTGAGATGGCTCGTGGCCACACCACACCGTTCAAACAGCAGCTTCCTGGCAGTGAAAAGGGGGAGAGAGAGGGATGGTTTTTGTTAAAATTAGAGGAGAGGAAGGATGGTGGTTTGGTGAAAAGGGAGCGGAGAGGGATAGAGAGAGTGGTGGTGCAGTTGGTGAAAGGGGGGATAGACGGAGGTTTGTCGAAAGGAGAGAGAGATGAGGTCAAAGGAGAGATGGTGTACATTGGTGAAAAGAGGGAGAGAGGGCGATGGGTACAAAAGGGAGAGGAAGGAATCGAGCGGTGAAAAGAATAGAGAGCAATAGTTGGGTGAAAGATTGGAGAGTGAGAGTGGTGGATGGATGGGTGGAGGTAGGGAGAGAGGGAACCGAGGTTCAGCTGTTCCCCCAGACCTGCCCCCCCCCCCCCCTTCAGATTGGATAACAGATGCAGAGAGACACGAAGCTCCTTTGTCACTTGTCACATATGAAGAAACACTGGTGTGTGTGTGTGTCTATAAGTAAAT
>NC_140177.1:90451738-90551738 GCF_963971535.1 Notolepis coatsorum
GATGGCTCGTGGCCAACACCACACCGTTCAATACAGCAGCTTCCTGGCAGTGAAAAGGGGGGAGAGAGAGAGGGATGGTTTTTGTTTAAAATTAGAGGAGAGGGAAGGATGGGTGGTTTGGTGAAAAGGGAGCGGAGAGGGATAGAGAGAGTGGTGGTGCAGTTTGGTGAAAGGGGGGATAGACGGAGGTTTGTCGAAAGGAGAGAGAGATGTGGATCAAAGGAGAGATGGTGTACATTGGTGAAAAGAGGGAGAGAGGGCGATGGGTACAAAAGGGAGAGGAAGGAATCGAGCGGTGAAAAGAATAGAGAGCAATAGTTGGGTGAAAGATTGGAGAGTGAGAGTGGTGGATGGATGGGTGGAAGGTAGGGAGAGAGGGAAACGAGGTTCAGCTTGTTCCCCCAGACCTGCCCCCCCCCCCCCCCTTCAGATTGGATAACAGATGGCAGAGAGACACGGAAGCTCCTTTGTCACTTAGTCACATATGAAAAAAAACACTGGTGTGTGTGTGTCTATAATGTAATCAGTAGGCAGTGCCGGAAGAGACCATATAGCCCTGTCTGAAAGGGGACAATAGGGTCAGGGGATATATCTACATTGCAACAAAATCCAGTTCATCTGCAAAATACCCCTCCTCCCTCCATCCTGCATCCATCCCTCCCTCCTCTCTTCCCATCCTTTACCCCCCCCCCCCCTCACCCCTGGCACCTTTTGACCGGAGAAGACAAGGAAGACCTTCCTCCTTTGATCACTGGAGGATGGAAGGGATGAACGGCCTAAAAAAGGAGGGGAGGAGGAGGGGTCGGGTAGAAGGAGGAGACCTGATGATCTGTTTTACCCTGCACTTGGCTTCTGTTACCCTCCCCTCCTTTAAAACCTCCACCCTTGCACCCCTGCTGCCCTCCCTGCCCTCCTCTCTCTGCTCCTTCTCTCAGGGAAACCTCACCCCCTCCTCCTCCTCCTCCCCTCTCTGTCCCAAGCCCGTGAGAGGTGCAAAGAAAGAGTGCCCCGGTCCTGACCAAAGCCCCTTTCACTGCTCTTCCTCCACCTCACCCCATCGCCCCACCGTCACCCCCGTCACCCCTCTCTCCTTCCGGAGGAGGGCAGCAGGGGCGGGGCAGCGGGGTCTGCACCTGCCTTGACCTGTCTAGACACCGCCACTGGCTGGGTCTTATTGTCCTCCTTACGAGGGAAGAAAGAAGGGGGGGTTCCGGGGGGTTCGGAAGGTTTCTCCTGCACAGAGCACAGGGGATGCAGGTTAAAAGTCACAGTTGCCAGGGGTGAAGGTTTTTTTGTGTGGACGGAGAGAAAAGCCAACGGAAACAAGGGGGTCATCCCTGCGTGACCCTGGTTGTCCTGCCATGTGATGCACCGGGCACCGAATCTGGGACCATTTTTACTGAAGTATTTTCCAGATTATGTTTTGGCCTCCTTTTTTGGTCTTACCATCGTTTTTACTATTTTGATGCGCACCAGTTGTGGTGTGGCTACAATCCTCATTCTACAAAGTATCTGTGAGGATTTCTATTTCCTTTCTGTTATTTTGTCTGATCTTTTTCTTGTTTTTAGTGTTGAGTTTCACCCGAGTCGCCCTGGGTCATCGACCGACTCTGATTCTTTTTAGATTCACAAGCCGTTGTTTTGTTGTTGTTTTCCAGGTACCTTTTGCCCGCTCAGAGACCCACCTCAGTGAGCTGCTGGAGGGAGTTTGCGGCAGTATGAGCGACTACGCCCGCCACGTGGACCCTGACACCAAGGAGAAGCGCTACAAGAGGTTTGCTCCCAGAAGTGATGGCGCTGGGAGCGACTTCCCTGACTTTAACAACTTCCAGTTTGATGGACCCGACTCGTCCAGCGCCTTGAAATTTGCCGTAAGTGTAACGATGTTTTTTTTATTGTAATCAAATCAAATCAAATGTATTTGTAAAGCCCGCAATCACAGGTTAATGTCCCCATGGGCTGGACAAGTCTTCTTTAAACAAGTCAAGAAGAAACATCACAATAAATCAAGAACAAAAAAAACCATCATGAAATCCAAAACAAATACTCCCAGACATACCCCAGTAATGTATTTTATTATTATTAATTGTTTTTATTTTGGTAACACTTAACCAATTAACACTAGTAACACTTAACACAAATGATTCAAATGTATCATAACGCAAGATAAGTATTGTATAACCCACATAAAGATAATTAATATAATATATCAATAACCACACCTTATTATAGCCCTTATAGGTTCAGTTTCCAGTTTGCCTCATGAAGAGACACAACAGGTTATAAGACTGCTGCCATAAGAGCTTTAAATTGATAACTTGTATTTAGACTTTCTTAACATAATCCAGTATGGATGTATGCTTTAAGTAAAGTGCTACATCAATTTTTGTTTTGTTCAAACAACAATTCTAAAGTTTATTATTTATTTTTATTTTATTGAGATAATATCCTTCTGTCCATCCATTTGTTGTGGTTGAGAATAGTTGTAAAAGGTTATGTACTGTAATTACATCAGGTTCATTTGTAATCTCTCTAGTCATGCGACATCATCTTTTTAGCTGAAATATACTATACAATAGCGTCCTGGTTATTTCCTTTATTTTATTTTTCACGTTCACATATTTTTGAATGAGCATAGCTTAAAACACAGTTTATAGCTCATGACACTGCAATTATAATAGGAATGTTCTTTTTTCTGCAGTAACTAAAGATTATACAGAATAATATTGATAGTCATTTTTATCTAGTCACCATAACCTGTATCATATTCTATTCTATCAGTAATATAGTTACATTCTTATCTGTGCCGTATTATGATATGATAATGTCTTGAATTTCAGCTCCTTTCTCACTAAAACACCAATCCACAAAGGATAAAATTTATTTACCTTTTGAAAACCACTCCTTTTTTACCTTCATCTGTTATCGGATAAAGTGTATGGCTTTATCTAGAGTTAGTGTGAGGTAAAAGGTTGGTTCTAACACTTCGGTTAAGGTAAGGTTCAGCTTTCTAATTAATATTTTAGGTGAACATATTGATGAATTCCAGCACTGCAGCTTTGCCAAAACAAGAGACAAGATGGCTGAACGGCATGGCAAGGGTTGGGGAAAAATGGCCGCCAACCTTAGGGCCGCCGTGCCCATGATTCGCCTTATTAATTTCACCGCCATATTGGTCAAGTCTGATGTGATGTGAGGTACGGAATGCAGAAATGCCCGTTCACTTCAATGTTAAAACGTAACTATAAAAATGTCACTTCGAGAACCTCAAATAGTCAAAACGACAGTCAGAATACACTATAGGAATTACGAGCTCACGATGACCTGACTCTGATTGTTTTTCACTGCCCTAGTTTTTGTCTTTTTGAAAGACATGCAAGTGAAATAGTCATCAGCTCATTGAAATGCGTTCATAGCAGATCTACAAAAACAAAGATGGCGGCGAAGTGAATAAGGAGAATTGTGTGAAATGACGCGCTTGTGAACCTCTGATGTGAGGACGAGCCCATATCTCTGTTCTGTATGCATGGATAACCCTCCCTCTCGCTCTCTCTCTCTCTCTCTCTCTCTCTCTCTCTCTCTCCCGCTCTCGATCTCTCTCTTTTTTGTCTTCCTCAGTGTGAAACTATTGCGGAAGAGCTGGAGGATGATATCATCTCGCTCTTTTCCCATAAAAACACAGACCATGTGGTTGAGGAGTTATGCAACGGAGTCTCAGGTACTACTGGGGGTTGAGATGTTATTTTATATATATATATATTTCTTTTTTCTCTTTTTTTTTTTCAAGGCGTGATGCAGCAGTTTCTCCTTGTGCTTTCTCATCAAATCCCCCCCCCCCCCCCCACACACACACACACACCCCTTTATGCCCCTCCCCAGATATCTATATTACTTCTCGCATCATTGCCCAAATTTAAGTGAAATCCCAGCAATTAGGGGAAATGGCTTTACATTAAACTTGACGCTTTGAGAAGATTCATTAAGGGTCAATTTCCTGTTCTTTTTTTTATACGATATGGTAGATAATGAATACTTTTCAAAACAGTAGTCAGTCGAGAGTCATGTTTAATTATAGTAGATTATCCTTTAAAGATTTAACATTTATGTTCTGTAGTGCACGAGATTCCGAAATACCATTTAATATTTCCCCTTTTTATGATTTTTGGTTTGGTAAAATCATAGCATTGATTCGATAATATTACTGAGCTTGTTTAAATGCTTGTTTTAAACATAGCTGTTTCATTATTTTGATATTATTATTTCATTCTTCCGTCAGTGCGTACAAAGATGCTTTTGTATGACAATCATCTTTGGCTGATGACTTAAAAATGTGTGCAGTCGTGTGCTATTGTTACTCTACATTAATCCGTAGTGATGTGGTTTCCACACCCTTATGTAACCCTTGTATGTTGGCCGCCATTTTGTCCTAGTCATTGAACCGAATGCAACACACTTGCTGTGTAGTGGTACAGCGCATCAGTCCTATTAAGGGGTGATGTCTTTTTTTAGTTTTTTTACTACGATAAATGTTCTCACATCATGATATGAAACATTTAACCAAGCGCAACTGAGCTCACGAATATGTATAGTATTGAGCGCTGCAGATAGATCTAGAATTTAAGTATACTCTATTTACTGTTTTTCGCAAACTGAATTATCAAATGTATGTAAAAAAGGAGTGTGCCCCGGCAGAAGGCAATCAAAATAGACAGTCCTTGCTTTATATCATCGTAGATGTCGTTTTTTTGTTGTTCATCAAAGCATATTATATCGTATCATTCGTAGCATAGCTTGTTTATGTAAATAAAATACTGTATCCGTGTATCCTAACAAACATTGTATCCTGAGATCTTCAAATTTTTGTAAAAATGATTTTCTTTTTTATGTTTATTTGCTTAGTTCTATCTGTGCAAGGATGTGTATATGACAAACCTGGACAGTACATTACTAATTTATTTTCTTTGTTTTAAATTGCAGACTACTGCGGAGATGCCAGCCATGGGAATGAGGAGCTATAGTTAACATAATGCTTAACGTTATATTATATTCTCGATATGAGAAGATGGGACCAGCGTTGTTACACACGCGTCTTTCAAAAGAGGCCTTACACAAACGATATTCTGACAATCAATTTGAGTTATTTTTAAATAAAATGTCTTTTTTAAAAATACATTTTTGGAGTAATCTTTTAAAATCTTGAATTCAACTGTAAAATAAAATGTGTGTGCTTTTTGGTTTAAAGTTAATATGACATGGTCAGAAATATGATAATGTAATATACTGTATATTAGTAACTACAAAACAAGGCGGCACATTATTACACAAACAGTGTGATTTGGTCTATTAGTCTATTTGTATTACTGTATGTATGAAATCATTATTTTGATTCTCTGGATTTTGGTGATGTTAATTTGTTTTAGACAGTACCCATAATTTTACATTTGAAAGTTGACACACTGTTACCGGCAACATATTTACAGACCTTGAGTCTAAAAAATGGCGTCCTATAAGACCAGTTTCATCGGAATGATCCCGAATTCATATGCGAGTATAGTTCAATGTTTTGTTGCAAGTTGTTTTTAGCTCAACATCAGGTTATCACATTTGTATAGCCCGTATATATATATTTTCACTGTTTGCGTTTATTGAAACACAACAACCGTACTACGGCTACATACTATACTAAGTAGTCCTCCTCTGTGTTAATGTAATGGTGAGATATGGGCAATTTCTTAAGGTAATATTGCCTTCTTCAGGAATGACGATTGGCAAACGGGACCAATGGGTGGAAAAGGTGATTGGTCATAATTGTTGACAAATTGCACACAAAATACTGACCAGGTATCCTGGACTTCTAGCTTTACTGTATCTCTGAGCATTCACAATACTAAAGCCTGTTTGTAATTATAATGTACAAGATATTATGTGTTATATCGTGTATTTGTACAAAAATAAATGAAAATAAAAAAGATACTTATTGGATAAGAAATCACATTGTTACTGATGGATCATGTTTGATTGGACAGAATGCTGAAGAACCTAGTTTCTGATTGGTCAGATTCTATAGATACTAGTTTATAATTGGCCAGGCCAGAGTGTTTTTTGAGTTTGTTAACAAAAACCTGCACTTCCACGTGGCAAGTACTGTAGGTGCTGGAACTTTTTCAGAGTAGGTGACCAAAGTGCTTCTTGGCCCAAGGAATTCAAAACTCACTCGGATACATTTTTTTCTATTGCAGCACTGTGACACATGGCACAAAACAAAATTACTCTGAATGCGTTGCTGAATTTGTGGCTTTGATTTCCCCCTTGAAGTTCTGTCATCTTTGATCACCTCCTGTCTTTCATACATCCTAATGGAGGGTATCAGGAACCCATCAGGAGGGCAGACAACCCACTCTTAAAAACACCAAAGTTTCCAAGAATTCACCGCCTCAATGAGAGGAAGAGGTCCTTAATTGTGAAGAACATTACGTACAACTACTTTCCCTGAAACGTTTCCTTTCTACCCCACTTCCTACTTCTGTACCCAAACAAGAAACTACTTCCTAACTTGTTGAGTGTCCCACACCGTCCCTCCTGTGTGATTGTTGGGTTTCCTCTTTGGAGAGAGAATGTGGCTCAGCAGCAGCTTTGCCCATTGTGTTGGCCGGCTGTCTCGGCATGTCAGGCCCCACAGCTTATACCCCTGACAGATCAAGGGTTACCAAGGTGCTCGACACCGGGTGACAGGCAGACACTCAACCCTGCTAAATGCTCATTTCCTACGCATGTTAGGGGCATCTATATGGCCAGGGCCTTACTTGGAGGGGAGCCGTTTTCTCGTTTTGCCTTCCTTGGACACGCCAAAGTGCTACAAGGAGTAGTGGAGTCATACTCTCTTTTCTTTCTTTGAATGGTCAAAGTATCTTTTTTTGTATGACCAAAAGTGCTACAAGGCAAACGGACTGCGCTCCTCCACCAAGTGGTCATTCCTCATGCAGCTGCTAGGGTCGGGGTTCTAGGGGTTTACAAGGAGTGGAGGGATTCTGCACCATGACATACTCATCTTCTGAAAGCATTGGGTCTGGTGTGCTTAGAGCCCTATAAGGTTAGCAGGGGTGGGAAAGAGGTTTCCCTACTTTGCCTTCCTTGGGTGACCAAAGGTACTGGCTGAGAAAAAGACCCCCCCCCCCCCCCCCCCCCCAACATACACACACACTAAATGCTATAGCAGTAGTTGTTTGAGTTTGTTCATATAAAACCTGCACTTCCCACAAGGAACTTTTCAAAGCAGAAGACTAGTGTTTTTTTGACTAAATTCTCCACTCTTTAATAAATGTTTAATTCCTGGACATGCTGCGCCTGGTCCATTGATGTTAATACGCCTGTCTAATGAGAAACAATGGGGGAAATAAGGATGCCTTGTTGATTAAGGTCTAGATTATTGAATTTGCACATTGATGCAATCAATGAATATGCTATTTATAGTATGTCAAACCCTTTTAGAATATGTTTAGATTCAAACAGATCCAAAGATATCTTTCCATTCTTAATTTCTTTGAATTTGAGAAAGAATTCAAATAGTGTACTCCTGAAAAGGAGGCTGATCTTTTTTTTTTTTTTTTTTTTACCTTCTGTGGATGGCAGGCTATACTCGCCGCCTTTGGCAAGAAATGACGTGGGATATAAATGATGAATAATTTTTGAAGTATTGGAGTATTTCCCGATACTCGACACTCACCGACGCAGGACGACCCCACTGAATTAAAACTGTTTAGGAAAAAAAAAAATGATTTTCTATCTTATGTCCTTTTGCTCTTCCATAAAGTTTGGTCACTGAGCTGCAGCATTAACTTGTATTCTAACAAGATTAAAATATATTTGTCCTGGAGATTAGCATAGTCAAGCGACCCCTCCCCCCCCCCCCCCCCCCCCCCCTTTTGCCTTTTGGCGCGGCTGCAGCGGGCTTTGATCAGCGTGGCGCGGCGAGGCCCAGGCTTGGGCCCGGCCATCCAAGTCCTGGGTGTGAAATTGGTCTGATGTCATCCCCCATTCTCCACCTTAGCTATCTTTCAGGCAGCCGTAATTATATTTCCGCCACAAAGCCCCTGTCCCCTTCATTGCATATTCCAAGTCTGACTAGGAAGCGTTTTGGAGAGCTATGGCTAAATAACTCAGTAGGGGGAAGGGAGATAGGATGGGCCCTCTTTTGTCTGCGGGAGACACAGGGGACATCAATACTTTTCTGATATGTATTTTTCCTTTCTTTGCCGGTCTGCCCTTTGCCTCCGTCCTATTGGAGGGGTTACATTTATGACAAGGGGATGTGTGAACTTATGATAAATAAGATGTTTTTATGTTTATATGTATAGTGTGTGTGTGCGCGTGTACGTGTGTGTGATGACTTACAACTGAAAGCTTTAAGTTAATGTTCGGTTTCTCAGCTGAATGTCCAACAGCTCATACACTTGTTGCTCAAAGTGATTCGTTCGTCAGATCTTGTTAATATCTCCTTCTTCTTTTTTTTGGACACTTGGGGTGAAATTTTGCTTTGTATTTATTGTTGTACTTTGTATATTTTTATTCATTTGATGACAACATAGTGTAATTAGGTTGAAAAAAGACCCTATAGCAAAATTAAGACATACATTTAAAAATTCAAAAAGGGAGATTGGTATATTGCAAATGTTCAAAAGCTATACATAAGAATGGTGTGACAATTCAACCATCTGTACATCTCTGGAGACAGTTAGTACATATACTGTAGCAAACCTTTTGTAAGGAAAAAAACTGGAATGCATACCTCTCTCATTTCAATTCAGACAAGTACAGCATCAATTTAGAAAAGGAGGTTCAGGCATTTCTCGCCATCTTGGCAGAAGCATAGCCACCTGCTGCTGGGTATATGTACACCCAGAAGCATTTGACCTTCATCCAGGTTCCCTGGACCCCCACCCCCTCCCTCTCCCAGTAGCCCAGACACTGCATAGCAAACCAAGCAGCCGCGTTGGCAGCCTTCCCCCATTTCCCAAACCCAGAGTATAGCTCAGCCCAGCCCAGGCAGGCCCAGCCCAGGCCAGATCCAACCCCAGCAGCTTATCAAGTCAGTGGCCGTTGGGCGTTACTTCCACATACAAGCCGGCTAAGAAAGGAAATGCAGATGAGGTTTGTGGAGCCATTGAGAGAGAGAACCTGCAGGTCCATGCTGCCTCTGCTGCTGCCAATGGAACTGGTCCTCACAGCTATAACTCCGTGGCCTTTTGTCCAGGGGGTTCCTCTCTCTCTCTTTCTCTCTCTCTCTTCTTCTCGCTGTGTTTTTCCTCTTTTTTTTGTTTGTTTTACGTGTCATGAGACTTTTTCCCCTCACCATGTTTCAGAGGAGCAGGTAAATACCGCACAGACTGATATAGATAGTTGTCTGAAGCTCTCGTATTGGTGGGTGTGTATACTGTAGGTTTCCTAGCGGTTTGGAGAGGCGTTTGGTTGACTTGATTTCATTGTGACGTGTATGAGAATAAGTTATGAGGCATCGTGGTGCTGGATGTGTTGGATTTTACCTTACTATGTGCTGACTACTACCATTACAGCTGTTGATAAAGGTTCTGAGGTGACATAGGGGGGTTTGAGGTGTTCCCAAGTTAACTTTGGGTTCTAAGTTGTGTACTTGCTTGTAAATCCTCTCGTTGTACTGGATGTTTGGGACATAGCGTACCCTTGCTTTTAATGTATTGGTCTGTGCTGCTTCTGCCTTACATTGTTATGAACATATTGAACTTAATGAACAACTGACCTATAGTTCCAAAAGATTTTCAATATGGAAAATATGTGCTGAGATGAATTTAGCATCATACATTACACTATCAAGGGTTATGGTTGAGTCCATACATACAGTATATTGATTTAATGTGTTGGCACTTCTTTCTCAAATTACCTAAATCTTTGGCAGATTAATTCTGCTGCAGAACATGTATGTTACTTTACTAGCTTCACTGGCATTGAGTGCTGATACTGCAGCAAAGAATAAAAGTAAATGAACAATTCCAAAGTGTTTATATTGGTTGTGATAATGGGGAAACACATGTTGGTAGTATATAATATATATATATTACATACTGAACCAAAAATTGGTTCTTTGCTCATAGTTAAAGGGGAAACACGTCTTGCTTCTTACTATAGAGCAGAAAAAGGTTATATGAGACCAAAAAGTGGGAGTGTGGCAAGTACAGCATTACTAGTACTGTTATCTGGGAATCGTAATTGTGTATGTACTGTACCATATGCGTGTTCCATACTGTACCAAAAGGTTCTTATAAAAAAATTGAAATAATAATAATAATAATAATAATAATAATAATAATAATAATAATAATAATAATAATAATAATAATAATAATAATA
The DNA here is from genome assembly GCF_963971535.1 of Notolepis coatsorum. NCBI lineage: Eukaryota > Metazoa > Chordata > Actinopteri > Aulopiformes > Paralepididae > Notolepis > Notolepis coatsorum. Next base: position 90,462,119 of record NC_140177.1, read on the forward strand.
ATAATAATAATAATAATAATAACAGGCAATATTTAGAACTTTAAAATACATATCAGAAATAACTATGTGTTGTGGAAATATCTGTGATTTATCAGAGTCATTACGCTGGTGAGCCATGACGCTGCCTTGAAAAGAGGGGGGGAGTATACAGTAGTTACAGTGTACTTGAATGCCATAAACAAACAACTCTAATCGCATCACTTTTCCTTGAAACCTCAGGGCTTGTGTGTTTTTCCAGGCTATTATTTATTTCTTCTAGTTTGGAGCACTGTTTGCTCAGCAGCACGTCGGCCTAGGGAAATATTAAATCATGCAGCAAGTACAGTAGCCACAACAACCCCAGGTGTACTTCTGCTAATCTGTGACTTGGCCTTGTGGTCCTGTCCTACAGAAATCTGGTCCAGTGTCTCCAAATGTAGCATTTTGTTGTTGTTATTTTAAGGTAACTGACTACTGGCCTTGTCTCCCATATGTAGGAAATGACCAATTAAAATCATTGATAATACAACGTACTAGGGATGTCCAATATTATCGGCCGATATTGGCATAAAAATGTGATATCGGGAAAATATCGGTATCGGTTAAAAAATATATATATATATATATCTTTTTTTTTTACATTTATTTAACCTTTATTTGCCCAGGCAAGCAAGTAAGAACAAATTATTATTTTATTTATTGTCAAAGTATGCATAATGTTGTGTTAATTACACGACAAGAGATATGTAATGTTAATTACCTGAAATTATTCATTTTTTGGGGGGGGGGGAACCCTGCATATATCGGTATCGGTTGATATCGGTATCGGAAATTAAGAGTTGGACAATATCGGTATATCGGTATCGGTAAAAAAGCCAATATTGAGCATCCCTACAACGTACAGTAGCCTACATTAGTAACAACAGGAACATCAACAAAACATTTCTCAATTTGTGAAAAGTGTACTATATATGTTTTTATACAAGGTTTTTGTAGGATACTTGTATTCTTTCATTGATTCTGGCTATAGAACATTCCAGCATATGCTCGTTTTGCAGAGCTGGAGACGCAGCATGAAACTAACTTGTTTTGCCACCTGGCCACAGGGACTTGGTGGGTTTGAAATTCACCAGCAAATATAATTTCTTGGCAGCAGGATAGAAAAGACACATTGTTTGGTTACCTGCCAAACTGACAGACTTATCAGCCAAGGTTTACCAGACTGGTGGCTATCGTTGAGTTCAAGGCCTCAAGAAGTCGGGAAAGAACTCTGAAATTGTTTCACTTATAGGATTTTAAACGGAGAGTTATGTCCTATACCTTCCAGTAGGCAAGTTTCCATCATGTATAGCTATATACATGTTCAGGGGGCCATGGTCTTCTCTGAATAACAAAATCACTGTGATGACGGGAATATTAGCCATCCGGTCAGTCACAGCTCCAACTTATGCAATGCTGTCCATCCATTTCTGCTTTTCCATCTACAAAAATGAGAGGGGCAAAGCTGTCATGGCCGCCTAGCAGCACAGAGCGGTAGTTACACACAGACACGCTTGTGGGGGATTTGTTCAAATACAGCAAGCGTGATTATAGTAGGGAAGTAAAGCAATAAACCATCACTTTTCATTACTCTTCTGCAGTATAATTATTATAAACAACTACAGTTTAAACTGTATATAAAATGCTTTTCATAATTAAAGTGTACGTCTATTGTATTGTCAATAATATACGTCAGTTATTGTTGCGTTATTATTCAAATGTTCAGTTCGCCAAAGTGCTATCTCTCCCATGCGAGATCTTACAGCTGAGCAGGTTAACAAAAAGGATGTCATGGCCGCACGTCCCTTCTCAAATTAGGCTGCTACCAATATCCATGGACCTGCCCCGGTGCCCTCTAGCCTGTGGTGAGCTGTGCAGTTCATTGGGCAGAGTAGCCTATACTGGGGTAGCAGACCTCCTTGGTCTGCACTTGGAGCGGCATATTCAAAATCACTTGTAGTGTTTACTAAGCAAGATACTCACACTTTTCTTTCTTTTTTCTGCATTTCTGACACTATAAGGCTGCTATACATAGGCCATATTAACCCTGCCACACTACCAAAGGGTTAACCCTTTCACTGCGACAATACAGAAGGTTAACCCTTTCACTGCCACACGAAAAAGGGTTAACCCTTTCACAACAGCACTACAGAAGGTTAACCCTTTCACTACCACACTACAGACGGTTATAACCCTTTCACTACCACACTACAGACGGTTAACCGTCTGTAGTGTGGTAGTGAAAGGTTAACCTTCTGTAGTGTGGCAGTGAAAGGGTTAAACTAGGTCAAACTAGTCTATCTGTAAGGTTGCTATAGTATATCTGTAAGGTTGCTATACATAGGTTGTATTAAACTAGGTAAAACTAGTCTATCTGTAAGGTTGCTATAGTATATATGTAAGGTTGCTATACATAGGTTGTATTGGTAAAACTGTAAGGTTGCTATACATAGGCCGTATTAAACTATAAGTAAAACAAATCTATATGTAAGGTTGCTTTAGGCTGTATTAGGTAAAACGTTATCTGTTAAGGTTGCTACTGTATATAAACTAGATAGAAATAGTCTAACTGTGGCTACACTTACATAAACAAAGTAAAACTAGTTGTTATGGTTGCTTTGCAGTGTTAGTAAAACTAGTCCAGATTTAAGGTTGCCATCAGGGCCGGACTGGGGAAATAATTCATACCGGGAGATATAGCGCGAAATATAGCCCCAATCAGGCCACTTTTTAAGCGGGGGGTCTGGGGGTCCCCCACCCGGAACATTTTAGTTACAAAGACTTAATGTCCTGCATTCTGGTGAATTTTAGTGCATGTGAATCACAAACTAATGAGCCAACAATTGCTTAGTACAATGTACTGTTATGAACCTCAAATAAAACTGTTGTGGCACTAGCAATGCTACTCTCTCCACCTTCAAAAAGAAAAAAGCAAGAGCACAACATATTTTTCTATTTACTATTATAATACAGTTAACCACTCTCTCCACCTATTCAAACAGAGCAAGAGCACAATAATCACTTTACTGATGCACTACCCATCAACAGTTAAAATAGCCCTTTACACAAACATTAAATAACAGACCTTTCATTACAATATACTATAATAACAGTAGCCACTGCCAGAATAGTGACACATGTATCGCGTGTGGTGAGCACACGCATGCATGCACAACGAAGACAGAAGATTGCGTTGTCTCAATCATTTTAACTATAAAATGAGCTCAAAGTATGAGCTCACTGACTGAAATTTCCAACAAAAAGCATCAATTGTCAAATAATATTGATCACATTAACTAGACTAGATGTTTTTGAGGAAATTAGAAAGGGAACAACAACTTAACCCTTGTGTCTGATCAGATTCTTATTTTTTTGATAACTTTGCAGTGATTATGTTTGTAGCCAATGTGGCAAAGGTGTGTAATCTTTGAATTATCTTGGAATTATTTTGACTTTCTCTTTCATAAATTGTTTATTCAACTTCAGTCCCAATCATAACCACCACATATTGTTTTTTGTAATGTCAGATTTAACAACTCCTTTCAGAAAAGTGGGAGTGTGCCATCTGCCATTCTATTCGCCGCCTCCGCTATCAATCAGTTGTATCGCCTGGTCCCGCCTCCACCAATCACAAGCGGCAGCACGGCTCCATTGTGTGTGTGTGATCCGCGTGAGGGAGAGAGAGTCAGATAGTTCTCCAACTCTGTCGCAGACAGTAAAATCCTGGTTGTTCCCCACCCACCTAAACTAACGTTACAACTAACCTAAAGTTAGTTTAGGTTCGTGTTAACGTTAGATAATGTACCAAATAAACGTCGCACTTTTATTTTGAAAACCCCAGAAAGGAAGTCATTATATTTGCTTTACTGACCGTCCTGTTCTGTGTTAGCTCCGGTTAGCTATGTGCAGTAGTTAGTATTATATTATCAATACCAGCCATTGGATTACTGTTTTCTAAATTGGGGAGGCTTTTAATCGTCAAGGTAAGAGGATTTTAAGTCATGGTATCCATAAACTTCAATCGGTTCGGATCCTTTGAATTAATGAGAATGTCCACAAACACGGCTTGCACGTAGAAATAACTGGCTGCGCGCAGAGACGAGTGCTTAGGCAAAAAATAGTTCTGAGTATATTTGCTTAGAAAACGTAATTGTCTAATTCAATAATTTTTTATTTGTTTCTTGTCTAACTCCATGGGAAGATGTTAAATAAGCAAATTTCCCAAAATGTTGGAGTTTTCCTTTAAGGTTTGTGGTGTTAAGTTAATGGTAGATAGGACAGGCTCATTTGCTTCTTCAACTTGAATGGTGATTGACTAAATGGACAAACAAAAAAGAATAACACTATGTCATATAGTTGTGAGTGAGCTACTATTGCCTCAAAATGGTGCCCACCTATCATCTATTTTATAGCTGGACATACTTTATGTCATAGCCAGCTGGTCATGGATATTTGATTGTGCTGCTTGACTAAATAACAATAAAGGCCTGTCAAATAAATCCTATACTAGTAAAACATGCTCATAGTAATTGTTTTTAGATGCTGCCAAACAACCATTGACATACTTGACAAAGTCACAAAGGTCAATTATTACTGCAAAATGGCTACAGGAGTTTTAGTGGTAGATTTGATGGTTTTCAAACAACTCTGCCATAATGTCAACAACAACAACAACAACAACAACAACAACAACAACAACAACAACAACAACAACAACAACAACAACAACAACAACAACAACAACAACAACAACAACACAATTCCAATGAAAGTTTATATATTACTAAATTTTTATTTTATTTTATACATGGTGCAGTATAGTTATTTGACTATATGACTAATCTTTGCCATAAAGGTATTGAACTGGAACAACTAAAAGATGCACTTGTTTTTGGGAGTCAGAGAAGTCGAACGAAAAAAAGACGGTATTTAACTTTAATTGACTAAACAAACTGTAAGGAAATGGGGTCTCTGGAACACAGTTTGAAGTATATAAGCTACTTGAAATGTTACCACTTCGTTGTTGTTGTTGTTGTTGTTGTTGTTGTTGTTGTTGTTGTTGTTGTTGTTGTTTAAAAACATGTTAGGCTTACATTTGGTTCAGTGTCTCAAAGGGATTTTGTTGTGATTTATGATTACATAATATATAATAATTGTAAGAATTACATGTACATGTGTTTTGTAAACTAATTGCAGGCAGTGTGAATGTTAAAAATCCCCCCTCTCCCAAAACGATTGTTCACCTGAATGAATAGGCTATTGCACTATAACCTGGTCATGAAGCTATAACTTTTTCATCAGCTATGGCTCTCAGTGTTCTCACCAAAATTGCACAAGCCATAATCAGCCAATAGTTTTATAATAGAATATGCTGATTGAAAACAGCTTGGTCGTTTGGCAAAGAGGCATGGTAGAATTGACAAACAGCCAAAATTCGCCAGCATTTGGCTGGTAGCAAGTGTTAATTCCAAGCCCTGGGTTGTAACTGTTTCATAAAGCTCTGAGCCTCTGGGTCGACGTGTCCTCCATGTTGTGTCGCCCTGCCTTCAACAGAGTTCTGATTGTTATGCTAATTGTTATGAAGTTATTTCATTACAGAAGAGCCTTGGCCATATCACATGCATTTTACAACAAAATGTGTCATAGTGAAATTTGTCTTTATTTTATCCAAGTATTGTGCTGTATTTTTCCAGTGTAGATAATAAAATAATTTGAACTCGAATTCGTATTATTGTGATTTATTTACCATTAATTACACAGTTACAAATTATTTACAGTGTGTGTCATATCGAAGAATACTTTCAACTGAAAGAAAAAATAACATATAGGCCTATAACTAAAACTTTGTCCATCGTTATTTATACTTATATCCTTAGAAATTCTGATGTAAAAATCCTGTTGTATTACACCTTTAATGGCGAGAGCCCATTTATGATAGAAACATTGTGATTATTTGTTATAATACTGGAGACGTTTTTAAGGCAGAAGCGTGTCAAAGTTTGGATTTGAATTTACTCACTTTTCTTATAATACTGACAATAGAACATCATTCACACCATAGTAAGACCACGGTTTGGTTTGTATACACACACAAAAATAACTTCCTACTATATATGCTACCCTATACTATTATTCATGCAGAGGCAGATCAAATGTTCATTATCTATCTCTCTCCCTCTCTCGCTCTCTCTCGCGCTCTCTCTCTCTCTCTCTCTCTCTCTCTCTCTCTCTCTCTCTCTCTCTCTCTCTCTCTCTCTCTCTCCCTCTCTCTCGCTCTCTCTCGCTCTCTCTCTCTCTCTCTCTCTCTCTCTCTCTCTCTCTCTCTCTCTCTCTCTCTCTCTCTCTCTCTCTCTCTCTCTCTCTCTCTCTCTCTCTCTCTCTCACACACACACACACACACACACACACACACACACACACACACACACACACACACACACACACACACACACACACACACATACAAAATAAAAGTTATTGCAAGATAAATAAGTTATGTAAACATACCAGAGCCTCATCTCATCATCATCAACAACAACAAAACAAAAAGCATGGCTATAAACATTCGTTATTGTTATAAATATGGATATAATGGTCTTTGCAAATAACAATAAAACGTGTTTCATGGAATTTTGAACATTCGTTAATGAACAGAAGCATAGGCCTATATGGCTTGTAGGCTGTCAGATGCATAGCCTGGAAATCGACTATATGGGGGAAAAGATAAATCGCCCTTATAGGCTATATATCTGACAGAAAAACGACTACCTAATGTATTTAATTTTTACTACTGGCCTCAGTTTGTGCCGATCCCTGAATTCCGTAATGGTTTCAAATTCCCCATCTATCACTACCCCTCCCCCCTCTCACTTATCCCTTGGAGGATAGACGCACGCTCATAACTTCAATCATAACTTCAATTTTCGGGAAGTGTCCCAACAGTATAGAAATTAAGATAGCCCTCTTAAAAACATTAAATATCCCAGCAAATGCAATACGTCAGCTATATAACTATACAATGTTGTGACAAAATATTTAGTTTTATTCCTGTAATTTAAACCGCATTGTCATACTATCAGGCGTAATCGCTTGCGTCACATGCTTATAGGCTAAGGGCGAATGGGGCCAATTTGATGCGTTATGATAGCCAATTATTGGAGCTGTGCATAAAAAATGTGTTATTAGACAGTGCTCACGAAATAGCTTATAATGGAGGACTTTAATTCAAATATAAAATGCATTGTTACATCCAAAATCCCAATGCACATCTCTCAGGAAAAAAGGCTATATTTTCACAAAACAAGTCAAACCTTCTCTACAAGAACACGAACACAATAACACAAGAGGAAAACAGCCTAGAACAGAAAATGCAAAAATATAGATAACACAAATTAGGATATTTTACAATTCACAGTTCCCAAAATGCAGCAGAAAAAAATCTTTGGATTCAGCGTATAGTTTTCATAATCATATGCTGGTCAAATGTAGGCTAATCAAGAAAGTCAAACACAGACCAAACAATCAAAAGCGCTTAAAAAAACGTTCAAGTCTTAAGAAAAGAGAATAGCAGAATAGTGTCTCTCATTCAGTTTAAAATTATAATGCTGGTATTTTCGCAACGATGGCCCTTGGAAATGGTTTATTGCATCGTTCTGTTATTTTTTTCTTTTTCTTTTTCTTTTTTTTTAAATCTTTCTCCTGGACATTTACTCGCTGTCCGACTTGTCGTCCTTGGCCGTGGTGGTGTGATTGTAAAGTCCTTGAGCCATCAGGTGCAAGGCCAGCGAATTTTTATTCCCCGATGCTTTCTTGATTTTGGCTCTTTTGTTTTGAAACCATATCTTTATCTGGGACTCGTTGAGTCCGAGTTCCTGGGCCAGACTTTGCCTCCTCTGCTCAGTAAGGTACCGGTTGGTTTGGAACTCAGTTTTTAGCCTCTGGAGCTGCTCCGCGGTAAAGGCCGTTCTGGGACGCTTGTCATCCTTGCTCAGCGGCGTCGTCGTTGGTGTTGTCATTGTCGTTGTCGTTGTTGTCGTCGCCGCCGCCGCCGCCGTTGTTGTCTTCTTTGGTTTACGAGATCTAGGCCCTGTGGGATGGAGACAGAGACGAGATACAATGGTCAGGAGGGACAATGCGTTGGTGCCATGACTCATGAAATCACATAGGCCGTTCTTGTGTTGGCTAATCGTTATGCGTTATGGCTAGTATGCTTAGTTGACCTTAGTGAATTTTAGACTACTTTTAATAACACATCAGCAGCAGTGCATGCACATGGTTAAACGGTCACGTGTAGGAAGGGGGGATAACATGCATGGGTTGGTTATGCAACCCATGATGCCTTCATAAACTCAATCAGAGCCATATAGAACCGCTTTCTAATTTAGAATATTCCAAAAGGGAGACGAGGTTTTGTGTGTGGAGGAGAGGAGGAGGATGATGGGATGGGTGTAGATGGGGGTGGGGTCAGAAGTATAGGAAGGAGGGGGGTTAGGCGCCTCTTTTTCTCCCTGTTACCATAGGAACCCCGTTTTTAAGTTAACGTTTCATAAAAGCCATAATGAATGTCCACTATAGACGTTTGTATCATGGGGGGGGGGGGGGGGGCAGATTAAGACTTGCCTATAGGCTGGAATGATGCAGCCGGTTGGCCAAAAATCTGTCGACTCACGTTTTGATTAACTTCAAAAGTGCAGAAATAAATCCATTATTAAAACAATTATCATAATTAAACTCGATAATGCTAAATAACGTTTGCTAAGAAAACCATGGCTTCCAGACATCGATTTCATAATGTGGTGTTGTGATTTTGTAGTGTTTTTTTGTGTATGCAGGCCTGCCTATTTACCGTGGGGGTCTATTGTGGTCATTTAGACAAACTTGGGCCTCCTTCACCGCAGTGGAAACTTTTGTTTGTCTCGACACAACAATAAAGACTCCAACTGTGTCTGTTTTAAAGTTGTTTCGATTACTTCCAACCATTCATTCAGTGGTAAACATTGCTACTTCTCCAATTGGATGTGAAACATCGATGTTTTGCCAACTTTATTTTAAATCTCCATTCACTTAATAGTTAAGTATATCCCAAACCCTGATGAAAGTGGGGCAAAGCTTGTAATATGTAAGCTAATAATAATGCAATTTAACTTTTTCTTTTTTACGTTGCATTGCAAATTATATTCCTCGTCTAAACTAGCAGGTTAGACTTTCAAATATAAAGAAATAGATTTCGAAATAGCATGCAATTCAAACTAAGCAACAGAAATGGCTGCAATTATGAATAATGGCATTTTAGGGTAACATTTGAGTTCAAAATGCTAACATGTCGATTTAAAAGTATATATATGCAACAACGTGTTTATATGTTGTTATAGTTAGTATATAGTATAGTTGGAAACTCACTCCGTTCAGCATTTTCCATCCTAATCCCATTTCCCATGAAGAGGATAGCCCTCACTTTTTTAGGCTCACTCCCATTGTCAAAAAATATGCTAATTGAATATTAACAAAGAAGACTGAGGAACAATGGCGTTAAACTTGGATTTTACTTCTGCTTCAGACTTCACGACTTCAACATTTATCACATTTGAGACCGCTTTTAAAATAACAGTGCGATTTTATTTCCATTTTGCTTCCGAATTCTGATTGACTTTTTTTGCCAAAACATTCGATGTAGTTTTCAACTAATAACGCGTTTAAAGTAGATAATACATGGGTATTAGGCCGATGGTAATACTATAGTTATTGTAAAGTTCTAATGAAAAAATTATGAGTAATAATAATGGTCATAATAGCCTATTATGATGGCCTAATAATTGGTTCGTCAATGCCACTCGTGCTATTATCTCTCTATCAAATGGGATTGTTGTTATATAGCCTTATCGAAGCTTTGAATCCCATGCCTAAATTACGCATATTAATGTTCCCACAATATATATTTAATACTTTTTTTTAATTAAAGTTTACGACGTAAACTTGAAAATGAACAGAGTCTATACTACGTTTTCTCTTTTTTCTCTGTCTTTATTTATAGTGCCGATGACGTAGCCACGAGAGGTGGCTTGGGGTTTTTATGCCAATGTATTCGCTCACTCTATATGTCTTGCATAAACTATAAAGCAAAACAACGCAATTGGCTGTTTTTTCCCCCTCAATAGAAAATAACAATTCCTGTGATGTATTTTTCTAGAAACCAACCTGATGAAGGTCGATCAGAGTATCGAGTACAATACACCCAGGCAGGCCAAAGCATAGGCTTGGAGGAAGGCGTGGAGCTGGCTTGAGAACTACTATCCGAGTCGGAGCTTAGGCACTGATCCCCACTGTCTCCCCGGGGTTTGAGAGGCGCATCGCCGGCTACAATATCGGCTTTTTTGGCCTCTCTGTCAGGGCGAGTATCCTCTTCTCCCCCCTCTTCCTCCGCGCCACCTTGCTGTTGTTGGGAACCAGTTTTGGGAGCCCTTCGGGTGAGGTGATTCTCTCTTCTGATTACTCCGAGGTGGTTTTCGTCGGAATTGAAAGTCCCGTTTTTCCTGCGCCCGAAGTCTGGCCGTAGAATATTGTCTATGTAAAAGTTGGTGACCCGGTGGGGTTGCTGGTTGCCAGGTGCTTGGAGAAGGGGCAGAATGGCTCGGTTGGACTCCTCGCCGGAGTCTTCTTGGTGCTGCTCTCCGTTTCTGTGATCATTTTCTTCCATAATGATGCAGCCCTGGGACTCAATGTTCACTTTCAACACCTCTCTCTCTCTCTCTCGCAGTCTCTTATTCCCTCTCCAAAGTAGTACAATCCACTTTCCACCTGCTAATTCTCTCTCCACTTTTCGAGAAAAAAGGTAAAATAAATTATTAAGAAAACAAATATTTTTGTAGAATAGCCTTAAATCGTTTTTGCTCTGGAAACCGGCCTATTATGTTTGTCACAAAGAAAAATCATACTTCAAATGCTGTTATTACTCCTCGTGGTTATGCTGGGTAAATATGTGGCGAAAGTAGCCTACTCAGACATCTCAAAATGCTGAGTTGCAGCAAATGGTCTGTTTTCCAACCCCGAACCAAATGTTGATGCTTCAGCCAGCGCACTAAAACTACGATGGGTAAAGAGGCGCTAACTGCTTCTCAAATACTTTCACTACGGATTTTTGGTTCTCATTTCTGATAGGCTGCGAGGCTCCCTGGTGACGTCCTACTACTCCGGTATCTAAGACACGTGCCTTGAACCAATGGTGTTGGCGAAGTAGTATCACGTGATCTTTCCGGCTACCCCGGAGGAGAGAGAATCCAACTGAATTCACCAAGCGGTTGTAAGGTTTAGATGCAAGATACAAACAAGTGTTTGTTATAGTGTGCCCCCTCGTGATCAAAGTGACTGCCTATTAACTTAGATTTTTTTTATTCAAACTGTCGACAGAAATGTCTTTGAAGTTGGAGAGACGTCCTGGCTTTGCAGGTGCCGTTTGCCATGCGCTATAGGACATGTCCTGATGTCCACGAAGCAGGGATGTCTTCCGCCAAGGGGGGAGGGGTGGTTACAGTTTGCCTTTGGCAAACGCATCCTAATATCCTCGTAGATATTAAAAGCTTCGTTCACCGCACTCAATTCAAGAGTATCTAGACTGATAATAAAAAATATATATATATAAATATATATATATATATATAAATAAAATAAAATAAATAATAATAAAAGTAAGTTCCGTGTCTCCTGAAACCTTGCCAGAAGCAAGTGTCAGTATTCAGTGTTCTGTATTGGCTGGAAATTGATATGGTGTTAGGGCTATATAGAAAGGGGACTCATGACAGATCTAGACCGGATGAAAACGCATATGGGTGCATAACACATCAACCTGCTTTGCCCAATACTGCAGCAAGGACCCTGGAAATTATAAGGAGCCAAAGGATAGTCCTAGAGAAAATGATTTGCCTACTTTATTCAGATAATTAGTTTTCATTTGGTTGACCAATTTCACTGCCAGATTTGTTGGGCAAGGCTTGCCCCCGGTTGTTTTGGTCCGTGCGTAAAAAGAGCCGCGTGGGTTTTAAAAACATGGCTGTGCCAACAAAGTGTGCGAGATCATGATGTGTCGAGCGATCTCAATGAGAGTAGTGTCAAGGGTCAAGGCAGAATCTGGGCAGGGCAACAAACAAAAGTTGATGATGTAACACGTAGACGTCGCTGAAAATGAAAAATGGGAATCAGATCTGAATCTTTGGAGATCTGAATGGCTCCTTGCTAGCTTCTCAACCCGTCCTACATGCGATATGATATATACAGCTTAAACTACCGTAGTGCCCTCAGCTCAAATATTAGTTGTTCACAAATAACCCATGAGCTCAGACATGGATTGTGGACTATGCGTTATTCGCTATTTTAGGTCAAAATATGTTGTGCTTATATAGCCAATTTATGTCGACATGCACGAGTCTATGCGATTAACAATATTTTTTAATTTCAGCCATATGAGACTTGTTTTTTCCAGTTGAGTGAACAAGGAAGACATGAAATACTTGCAAATAGTCACATAGCCATAACATAGTTTATAGTATCTGACTCCGGGTTATTTAATCCAACTCCAAAAAACAATACAAGAATGTAACTTAATGTAACAAAAAAAGAACTTGGCGGCTTGTGATTATTTTTTAGAGTGAATGAAGGGCAGGTTATCCATTGGCCGCACCCCCCCCCCCCCCCCCCCCCCCCTTGTTTTAACTTGCAATCTAAACCATTTCACTCATTTCATATACCAGCCGCATGCATGGCGCATATTTAAACAATTAATTAACTGGTAAACTATTAAGAATATTGAAGGACAGACATCCATTGTATATAAAACCTGATCGTGGCATGGATAGACCCTGCATGTCGCCTTGTCAAAATGTGTGGGAATACAAACCCTCTATTGTCTTAAACTCTTAATTGTTTGCCTAGCTATATGGTTTATTTTTAAAACGACAACAACCACAATGACAGATTGCAAGAAACTACCCGTTGTAGGCTATCACAGCATTTAGCTATTAGACAATCCCTGTCGTCAGAGCAGGTTGGTGCGCATTTAGACCGGCCTATACGGTGTCCTTGCTCAGAGGCACTTGGGCAGTAGGCTATTGGTCGAACCAGCAACCATTTGACTATTAGACGCCTACCTCAACAACCCAATTTGTGAAAAGATTAGATACGAGGCTTGTACAGGACCCTGAAATATAGCCCATTATGCTATAGAATGTGCTACTAAAACTGTTTCAGTATAATGTCAGAGGAATAGAAATGCACATTGAACAAATAATCTCAGCAGCTTTTTTCTGCACACCTTCTGGGCTGTTGCTCATTGCTGCTATACAGCCTTACAGATGGAATGTGATGTGGTCACTGCAGCTAGATGGACTGCATGGGGTCACTGCAGCATAGACGCACAGATGGACTGTGGGGTGCATTGCAGCTATACAGCCTCACAGATGGACTATAGGGTGGTCATTGCAGCAGATGCACAGATGGACTGTGTGGGGTGGTTATTGCAGATATACAACCTCACAGATGGACTATAGGATGGTCATTGCAGCAGATGCACAGATGGACTGTGTGGGGTGGTTATTGCAGATATACAGCCTCAGATGGACTATAGGGTGGTCATTGCAGCTATAGATGGACTATATAGGGTGGTCATTGCAGCTACAGATGGACTGCATGGGGTGGTCATTGCAGCTACAGACGCACAATATGGACTGTGGTGGTCATTGCAGCTATACAGACGCACAGATGCAATGTGGTCATTGCAGCTATACAGACGCACAGATGCAATGTGGTCATTGCAGCTATACATATGGACTGTATAGGGTGGTCATTGCAGCTATACAGACGCACAGATGCAATGTGGTCATTGCAGCTATACAGATGGACTGTATGGGGTGGTCATTGCAGCTATATGGACTGTATGGGGTGGTCATTGCAGCTATATGGACTGTATGGGGTGGTCATTGCAGCTATATAAACTCATAGATGGACTGTATGGGTGGTCATTTCAGCTATGGACTGTATGGTCTTATGTGTTTCTTGGGATATGCATTCAATATGTTCTTTGGTTACAATGGCATCAATACAAAAACAGTATAAAGGGACTGTATCTTTGTATGCTTATATTCATTTATGATGCATAATAATAATAATAATAATAATAATAATAATAATAATAATAATAATAATAATAATAATAATAATAATAATAATAATAATAATAATAATAATAATAATAATAATAATAATAATAATAATAATAATAATAATAATAATAATAATAATAATAATAATAATAATAATAATAATAATAATAATAATAATAATAATAATAATAATAATAATATATACATACATACATATAACACATGATAATAATAATAATAATAATAATAATAATAATAATAATAATAATAATAATAATAATAATAATAATAATAATAATAATAATAATAATAATAATAATAATAATAATAATAATAATAATAATAATAATAATAATAATAATAATACATAATAACACATAATAAAGTGTAATGCATAATCTTTTTTGACAGGTAATTTTTATAGTTGGAATGTTTGGTTTATTGGACAACGTTTTGATTGTTGTAGCATAAAGGGTTATTACAAATAAGTAAATTAATGAATTCATGAATTAATTAATTAATTAATACAGCATAATGTATGTTAATTTAGGCTACTAAAACTAAATTGTGATGCCCTTTTGTTTGATGTATGATGCATAATATTTTTGACAGGCTATTTATTAGATATTTTGTTTTGTAAGAATGGCAAAATAACGTTAAAATGTAGATTACTACTTATCTACACTATTTAAAGCTGCATAAATTGACAATATGTTTGTACCTTTCTACTGTAAACCAATAATTGTCAATTTACCTTAGTTTTTTCTAGGTATAGAACCATTTTCTATAGCCTATGTCTTTATGCATGATTCTAAGCTAAGAAACGACAAGGCACTGTATAAAAATCAAATATATAAATGATGGTGTATATTGTATTGTGTGAGATGATGACTGAATAAACTACTACTACTACTACTACTACTACTACTACTACTACTACTACTACTACTACTACTACTACTACTACTACTACTACTACTACTACTACTACTACTACTACTACTACTACTACTACTACCACAACACGACAAGGCAAGAGTTAAACGAAAATAAATAGCAGATCAATTATAGGTTATGTATTTAATATAATATATAATAATAGACATTCATGTATGATTTTCTTTTCAGATGAAAATAGTTTTGGTTTAGCAAGGATGCATGATGATCATGGTGATGATGATGATGACGATGATGATGATGATGATGATGATGATGATGATGATGATGACGATGATGATGATGATGATGATGATGATGATGATGGTGGTTCTTTTTAAGTCATCAAGAATAATTTCTACTCGTTTTTGTCTTGAAAATAAATAAAATTCATCCAATTGCTGAAGTTCTGCAGATACCTCGTAACTCCTGAGCCATTTTTTTTGCTTCCCTATACTGTAATTGACAGCTGACACTCTCCGAGTCCTATGCCTATACATGTTTCCTGAACTTACAATACAAAATCAAGCCATTGATAACTACAATGCAAAGTAAAATATCAGAAATTCCAGCATGGTTGACGTTTTGAAACCTATAGGTTCTGTTGGACAATGTGCTCGCTTAGTTATGAATCAAAGTGACTACTTATTCGACAAATGTGTATTTATAACCTTTGGGCAAACTATACGAAACGACGGTTTTTCCTATATATCCTCTTCAACCGAAGACCGATTCAACCTTCAGGTGCGTTTAATTCTCTCTACCAAAGTTTGTGAATTGTCATAAGAGACAGACCATTAGCCTAAGCCTGCAAGTTGTTGAAGACGGCTGGTTTTAAAGCCATGCCATGGCCAAATTGAAGTTGATCAGGAGGACGTTTTGTGATGTGATGTGGGCCCTTTCATCGCCGCTTCAACGGGACGCGTTGGTCAGGCGGAAGCTTGTAATTGGAAAGACAGCTTGATGTTGTCAGGGGTCTCGGCATCTGTCACTAATGTTTTGTTGGTATTTACTTTCCTCTCGGCCTATAGAATACAACGACATCAGGTGCAAATATTTTATTTTACTCCCCCCAAAAGTTCATTGAAACAAAACGGACTCAACTTTATTTTTGTCTTGTTCTCTTTCGTTTTGAATATTGTTAGCCTTCCGCCCTTCCCGTTATCCCGGCCCACACGCTATAGGCTATATTCTTTCCTCACCTCAGTCAAATCAAAATGACATATTCATAGTGCAAAAGTAAAAAAATAGCGTAATACTTTGCCAGGTAACTTTCCATTCAATATTGAAATTCAACTAACAGAGACAAAAAAGTGAAGCTGAATAATTATTAAAAGTAGGCTATATCCTCCCTCTGTGAACATATAGTATGTTGTCAAACAAGTCTAGTCTATAAGAAATAGATTTTTTTCCCCAGCCAAGTAAATGAACAAATATTATGAAGTGATGTGTATATACATTCACTTGAGGCGTTAATCCTCAATTCTCAAATATCATTAGGATTTCCTGTCAAACACATTTTAAATATCACAATTTAAAGAAATAACTGCAAAAAGTAGGCCCTTTTGGACGTTAGATATGTTTCATACAATGTATGGCCTATTGTGCATCCTGTCTTTTGTACAATGCATTTGAGGAGTACAAGGGAGGAGTACAATCAAGATACAATAATATATTCATATCATTACAACCCATGTAGCATAATAACCATGTGGCAAATACAGGTGAGCATTGTTTTCATCAGGAATGATAATTGATAAACTGGTCAGAATCAATACAACACTAGATAGCCTACAAAAAGGCCTACCAAACACAACTGGTCATAAATAATGTTGGTAAAATGCCCATCGACAATGCCTATATAGGCTACATTGCCTGCATGGTATCATAGCCAATAATGTAAAAATCTTGATTATATGTACAGTATAGGTCCACGTATAGCCTATACAGTTTGATTGATTGGCTATGCTATCTCTGGACAAAGGAATTAGATACATATTTAATTATCTCACGAGGGAGGTGATATGCTACATAAAAAAAGTGTCTAATGATATTATACATGTTATATGTTATATGTTATATATATCGGCATTTGATTTAGCAATTT
This sequence comes from Notolepis coatsorum, assembly GCF_963971535.1. Taxonomy (NCBI): domain Eukaryota; kingdom Metazoa; phylum Chordata; class Actinopteri; order Aulopiformes; family Paralepididae; genus Notolepis; species Notolepis coatsorum. Next base: position 90,479,327 of record NC_140177.1, read on the forward strand.
TGCAACCCTATTTTACAATAATTGTATGCACATAATCTGTGCTAAACTGGCAATCGCTGCCGGTCCAAACTGAATTTTCAGCAGACCAATATATTTTTGTTGGTTTATTTTCCTTAAAAAAAATGGTGCTAGAAACTCTAAAAGAGGAGTTCCAGGTTTGTGAATGAGCCTGTTTGGGGATCACGGTCTCAGGGAGCGCCTTGGTGCACACATGTGCGCCGCCACTGAATGGCTGTGATATCGGCTTGAAGACAATACAGGGGTCACCCGAGATCTCAGAGCTTCCTGTCGGCTTTTGAAAAACAAACTGAAGGAAAAGAAACACAAGGGGGTCCCCGAGGATGAGGGAGAAAGGTTACGGAACACTTCCTATTTCAGTCTGGATAGCTCGTGCATGCGTGCACTGTGAGGCATGCACACATAATAGCCCTATAGGACCTATCTTTAACTTCGATAACTGGAAGCTTTTTTGTTTGTTCCTGCAGGGGTTATGGTAACTTATGGGCCATCGTTTAGCCTATATCTCCATGGAACACTTAATTTAGTTGTATACGCTGTATAGTCCATGTTTCCGTCAAGGGATCTTAAATCATATGAAATATAACTTTTTTTAATCACGTTTTTTCTTCTTCTAATGTTAAGATAAAAGGTATTTTGTATTTGATTATTTTAGTCACTCGGTCAGACTAATGCAGTGCATCAATCACCAGCTCATTGCTCCACCAGATCATATTGGCAAGTTGTCCAGTATCATTTTAGAGGATGTAAAAAATGTGTATATATATATAAATAAATAATAGTAACAAAAGCCCAGTCAACTTTGCAGACCTACCTGGATATCCACCTCCTCTGTGACTGCTCCTTTCTCCTTCTCCAACTTTTGCTCCCAGTGTAGGAGGCTACAGCTTCACAGCCGTCCAACTCTCTCCTTCTCCCCTGAAAGGTCGTTCAAAAGGCCAGGAGGATTGCTGATGGGTATCAATTACTATTTAATCCCCCTGATCGGCCTGCCGTGGATAAACCCCAGCTGAAAAGCCATCTTGCAGGCCGGGGACTAGAGCCAGCTTGAGACACAGTGTCCTTCTCAGCTCCAGTCGAGCTTTGCGGCCTGGTTTTGTCAGCTTGGGCCCTCGGCCGGTCCTGCATGAGTTACCCTGCAGCACCAGGCGACAAAGAAAGGTTTTGCTCCGCCGACTTTTTCATTTTGAATGGGTAGCCAAACTTTTTTTTTCTACTTAAAACGAGCTGACCAAAAACACAGGGGGGGGTAGGCCTACTCTGAAATCGAAGGCAAACTAATGTTTTAAGAGTTGGAAACGGCTATGTTTGACTTATAAGTCGTAGTCAAGTGGGGGTCTACAACACGATATATGCCAGTTTTATTGCCCGTCATGAAGCAGGCTGTTTAGGTCAAATATTTGGAAATCCTAAGAAATATTTATTTATAAACGAAATAACGCTCGTGCTCATTATGGGATGTTTGAGAACTAAAATAATTGTAATGCTATTCGTAATGCAATATTCACGTGAGTTCCTCAAACCATGCAGTTGATTATATGAAAAAATACCAAATGTTTTAATCATAATTGCAGCAACATTTTTCGTTTGAACACATTATCACCACTTTGCAAAATATGAATGCCTGTAAATGGAAGCAACATTATTAGATTCCAAGCTATAACAAACAGACATGATCCAGCCTATATATGTTTGACATTGTCAACAATATATCAAAATGTTTCATGGCAACAACATGCTATGGGATAATGACAACAATGCTGAGGCAACTCCTCTATTGTCCATCAGAGGAAAAGTTGCTCTGCACCTCCCCAAAGATACGTGTAACCTATATCTTTCACATTACTTGTACATCCTTGTGTGACTTTGACTATAGTGCTTGTTGGTATTCTGTGTAGGGTCTCTTTCTCCTCTCTCCTTTGAACCTTTCAAGCAACGTATAGTATTTAATCAACCGCCTTGACCTTGACCTGTAGTATTTAATCAACCGCCTTGACCTTGACCTGATATGCTACATTTAAAGACCACTTCCGCCCTCTATATTTCTCTCTTTAACACACACACACACACACACACACACACACACACACACACACACACACACACACACACACACACACACACACACACACACACACACACACACACACACACACACACACACACACACACACACACACACACACACACACACACACACACACACACACACACACTCGCACACGATCTCTCTTCTTTCACCAGCCATCAGTTTAATATATCATTCTCCTAAAATACCATAGCTCAAATTGCCCTAATTAAAATGGTGTTGCTGTCTTTTCTTTAATCTTATCCCACTGATTGATTATCTGGGGTGTAAGTAAGAATGTTACCGTCTCTAAAAACCCTGGGGAGGACTTCTATCAGAGAGACTCCCTCTCACTGGCTTCCTTCTGCATTTCTATCTTTCTATCCATCTTCTTTTCTCCACGTTATAGCTCTTGCAGGTCATTCCCCCGGTTTTTCAATTAACGCCCGTTATTAAAATGTAATGGTCCCCTTTAATGATCTGATGACAACGCAGGCTCTTTGGAGGATAGGAGTGTGATTTCATTGGTGGTAGAAGCTTCAGCTCTTACTGTACTATAGACACTGGGAGAAAGTTGTGACCTTTTCTGCTCTGCATGTAGGTCAGAACTTTTTAAAACCTATATGTGAGATGCTGTAGATGGTGCGCACGTGTGTGTGTGAGTGTGTGCATGTGTGTGTGCGTGCGTGTGCATGTGTGTGGGTGTGTGTGTGTGTGTGTGTGTATGCGTGTGTGTATGCATGTGTGCGTGCATGTGCTGTGGGAAAGAGAGAAAGTGACATACAGTAAATAGATATATAGAGTGATGTGTGTATGTGACAATAAAAGATAAAGAGAATCAAGTCGTTTGTATACACTCAGTGTGTGTGTGTGTGTGTGTGTGTGTGTGTGTGTGTGTGTGTGTGTGTGTGTGTGTGTGTGTGTGTGTGTGTGTATGTGTGTGTGTGTGTGTGTGTGTGTGTGTGTGTGTGTGTGTGTGTGTGTGTGTGTGTGTGTGTGTGTGTGTGTGTGTGTGTGTGTGTGTGTGTGTGTGTGTGTGTGTGTGTGTGTGTGTGTGTGTGTGGAGGAGGCGGCGTGACTTTCTGTGCACTTGAAGCAGATGCTTATTGTTGTTATGCTGTCTGTCTAATCATGTTGTACATCTCAACCTAGTTTTATGTAGCACATATGTAACTGGCAGACCTACGTATGACTGCATCTGCGATGTTTATGTCCCTTGCCTGTTTGTGATTGTAGTCATAAACTATTCATGTGTGCCTGTGTGTGTGTGTGTGTGTGTGTGTGTGTGTGTGTGTGTGTGTGTGTGTGTGTGTGTGTGTGTGTGTGTGTGTGTGTGTGTGTGTGTGTGTGTGTGTGTGTGTGTGTGTGTGTGTGTGTGTGTGCGCGCGCATGTGTGTGTGTGTGTGTGTGTGTGTGTGTGTGTCCCTGCCTGCCTGCATGCTTTCTTGTAAGTCTGTCTGTTTCTCTGTATGCTCATTGTCTCATAGACAGCAAGACAGATAGATAGTCAGACAAGCAAACACAGGCTATGTTTAAGCTTATTCTGCATACTTCCTAATTATCTTACAGAATACACAAACACTATCAACACATGATATGTTTAACAATTTATGTATCCCAACCAATGAGGTTTAAGTAGGAGTTTTCAGAAACAGCTCTCATACTGTAGCAGAGCCGTTTAAATGGCTCTGGGTCAGCATGGTCAGACAGCAGGCAGCTGTTTTGTACAGGTCATTCTACCAGGGCTGGCTGACCTCTGTGTGAGGTCACTGTGTCTGATGGTGCTCTCAAGAGCACCCTCTTGTGGTTGCATTAGAAACACATGGCTAGACGCTGAGCTGCAACTAAACTGTGAACTGTACATATTCCATAAAATGTGTAACAACAACAACAACAACAACAACAACAACAACAACAACAACAACAACAACTACGACAACTACGATGGAGGAAACCGTTTTACCATGGTACTGGCCATTGTATAAATTATTTACCATGCTCTACCATGGGAAAAGTTATGTCACTATGGTACCATTGTTGTGCTTAAATAAGACATAATCCAATTTAAACCATGATATTGATATATTTAACTTTTTTGGAAATACCATGATCTGATTCTAGACAATGTTCTGTTCTGTTCTGTCGTGCTGGTCTGTTCTGTTGTACTGTTCTGTTCTGTTGTACTGTTCTGTTCTGTTGTACTGGTCTGTTCTGTTGTACTGTTCTGTTCTGTTGTACTGGTCTGTTCTGTTCTGTTGTACTGGTCTGTTCTGTTCTGTTGTACTGGTCTGTTCTGTTCTGTTCTGTTCTGTTCTGTTGTACTGGTCTGTTCTGTTCTGTTGTACTGGTCTGGTCTGTTCTGTTCTGTTCTGTTCTGTTCTGTTCTGTTCTGTTGTACTGGTCTGTTCTGTTCTGTTGTACTGGTCTGTTCTGTTCTGTTCTGTTGTACTGGTCTGTTCTGTTCTGTTGTACTGGTCTGTTCTGTTGTACTGGTCTGTTCTGTTCTGTTGTACTGGTCTGTTCTGTTGTACTGGTCTGTTCTGTTCTGTTGTACTGGTCTGTTCTGTTGTACTGGTCTGTTCTGTTCTGTTCTGTTGTACTGGTCTGTTCTGTTCTGTTGTACTGGTCTGTTCTGTTCTGTTCTGTTCTGTTCTGGTCTCTTCTCTCCATTACTGTTACTTCATCATTTTCATTCCATTCTTCTCTAATCATCTTCCATATTATTTCCCCCTCTGTCCTTCATTGCTCAATTCCACTGTACTATACATAAATATTCCACCTCTCCTCTCCTCTCCTCTCCTCTCCTCTCCTCTCCTCTCCTCTCCTCTCCTCTCTCCTCTCCTCTCCTCTCCTCTCCTCTCCTCTCCTCTCCTCTCCTCTCCTCTCCTCTCCTCTCCTCCTCTCCTCCCCTCCCCTCCCCTCCCCTCCTCTCCTCTCCTCTCTCCTCTCCTCTCCTCTCCTCTCCTCTCCTCTCCTCTCCTCTCCTCTACCCCCCCCTCTCCCTGGTCTCCCTGGTCCTATAGAGTCGGCAGAGGAAATAAACATTGGCCCAGTTCCCAGACCAGTCAGTGGGGCAGGTTGACTGTCAGGCCTCCTACCTGCTCCATGCAGGAAGCTGCCTCCTTCAGAAAGGAATGGACCGACGGACACAGCAGGGCAAGGGGGTCTGAACACACACACACACACACACACACACACACGCACGCACACGCACGCACGCACGCATGCACGCACGCACGCACGCACGCACGCACGCACGCATCAAAAATCAGATTAGAACATTATACTACATTAGAGTGTAGAGTGCCATAATAGCCTGAATCGTGCACCAACTTTGACAAAGCTGGCGCGGAAACAGAGTTGCCAGATTCCTGAATGTGTTTAGACCTTTCCAGCATGCCTTGCACTACAGAGAGTACCCTAAACATCTCCAAGACCTAGAGAACTGGCTGATAACAGGCTCGGCTTAAACCACACCTGCATTTCCAATGATGGGGGAAGGCACAGCCTGCAGCCTGCGTGACAGACCAGTTGAAGGGGGAAGGCACAGCCTGCAGCCTGCGTGACAGACCAGTTGATGGGGGAAGGCACAGCCTGCAGCCTGCGTGACAGACCAGTTGAAGGGGGAAGGCACAGCCTGCAGCCTGCGTGACAGACCAGTTGAAGTCCAAACATTGCTACAAACTGCTGGGAGAGCATCAATATAGTATGTGTACAAGTCTGAGCAGATAACAGTGGTCAGTTCTGATCAACTTTCCTTTGTGACGATCATATGAAGATACAACATCTGTAGCCTAGCTGTGAAGGACCCCCCCCCCCCCCCCCCATCACCACCACCACCACCACCACCACACCTGGGTAAAGGGTTTTTAATCAATGCCACCACCGTCAGGCAGCATGTCTAAAGAGGGACATCTAAATTTCATATCCGAGAGGTCAGCAGGTGACCTTACATGGTTAATGTAGCTGTCAAAGACCTGAGCCAATTACGACCCCATAACTGACTGTTTCATTTTGATGCAAATCTTTTCCGAGGAGAAAGATGGAAATGGAAGAGGCGACACAAGAGGAAGAGAAGGAGGAGAGAGCGGAGAAGAGAAGAGATCTTATTTGTATATGCACATTTATATTTATTGATAATCCACTGTTTAATAAATCTGTTATTTCACATCTGAAAGTCCAGGGATAGTCCGGACTTTCTGGTGGACCAAATGTGAAAATGATACATTGTTTGATTTTGGTCTGCGTTCACACTACCCTGTTTGGTGCGGATCTAATTTGTAAACAAAGGACATGCTGTCGCCAAGTCGTTCATCTATTGGACTAGCACTCACAAAAGTAAACAGTTGCCGATAGAGAGATAGATAGAGAGAGAGATAGATAGAGAGAGAGAGAGAGAGAGAGAGAGAGAGAGAGAGAGAGAGAGAGAGAGAGAGAGAGACTGTCCGCGCGCGGTGCCAGTCTAGAGAGACAGAGAGAGGAAGAGAGAGACTGTCCGCGCGCGGCGCCAGTCTAGAGAGACAGAGAGAGGAACAGAGAGAGAGAGAGAGAGAGAGGAAGAGGGAGACTGTCCGCGCGCCTGTCATTCATTTCACTTGGGTCGCGCGCAAGCTGTCACTTGGCGCTGTCAAGTTGGGTCGCGCGACCGCCGCCACTAGGCACCTGTCACTCATTTGCTCTAGATTAGATACTATATAAAGTTCGTTTTGCGTTCACACCAACAGCAAACTAACCATGGTCCACTTTGAAACGAACCGAGTCCCAACTTTTCAAGAGGACCATGGTTCGGTTGTTTGGTCCTCATTATAATTCGGTTTGCGTTCAGACCTGTACAAACCAAACGGACTATTGATCTAAAGGGACCATGGTCCACTTAAAGTGGACCAAACAGGGTAGGTGTGAACGCGCCCTAAGACTCAGAATGGAGTATTGCACATTGTACAGACAGAGTAGACGGTTTGCTATATGTATTTGTACATGGGGTTGACTTGGGGCTGTACGTGCATTGAGGTATTAGCGATGATAGAGTACACATTATGTCTTGACCTGCTGTATCTGAAAACTCATATGGTGTCATATATAAACAGGCATTTTGAGCATTGGACATTTATATCAGTGGGATGCTATGATGAAGAACCAATTGCAGAACACACCAGGACTAGATATATTGATGAGATTACATTGTATATTGAGATTAAAGGATACTTATTTTAATTAACAGACCCTAATGAGCTATTTGCTATTTGTGGGTTTTTTTCTGGTCGTGATGATGATTATTATCGTCATCATCAGCGTACTGATCTTTCTCATCATCACCATTATTAAGGATGCACCTATTTATCAGCAGACAATCAATAACGGCTGATATGAGCTTTAAAAAATAAAATCAGTATTTAATATATACAGCCAATTGTAGAACTGGGGTTTCTGCTTACGGTAATGCATGTGGCAGAAAACAATAACAGTGACAGTTGAATAAAGGACATATTTCAGTAAATTCATCCTTTAATTCATGGTTGTGTGTTTTTGGGAAGCTGGTGGGGTATAAGTAGGGATGCTCGATATTGGCTTTTTTACCGATACCGATATACCGATATTGTCCAACTCTTAATTTCCGATACCGATATCAACCAATATCACATTTTAATGCCGATATCGGCCAATAATATTGGTAGGCCGATAATATCGGACATCATTTATATAGAAATGTAAAAAAATATATATAATAAAAAAAATTAAAAAAAAATTGGAAAACCGATACCGATATTTTCCGATATCACATTTTAATGCCGATATCGGCCGATAATATCGGTAGGCCGATAATATCGGACATCCCTAGGTATAAGTTCTGGTCTTTGCTTTGTTACTCCTATACTGGTTAGTCTGGGTGCCTGTTCAGTAGGGAGCGGATCTGAGGGCGTGAACTTCTGTGCGTGTTAAAGGAATATGCCAACATTATGGTTCTCCAGAGTCAGACAAGAATATAGATACCAATTTCCTAGCCTAGCCCGTTGGCCAAAAACACCTCTCTAGCAAGCTAGGCTAGCTGATTCGTATCCGCTTCCAGTCCTTTGTGCTAAGCTAGCTTGTAGCTGGATAGCATTCTACTGAACGCACAGAGTGGAAATTGGTATCTATCTTCTTGTCTGACTCTGGAGAAGATGGTAAGCGCATTTCCCATAATGTTGGCGTGTTCCTTTAAGCTCTCCCAGTGAAACTCCTAGCTAGCTGTCAGGTGAAAAGAAGCGGCTGCCGACTTCCCATGTATTGCATGTATGTATATTGTATGTATTCCACATGTCACACGTGGTAGTCTACACCCTACCCAGATCGACAGTAGGGCAGTGCAACGACCAAAAGGGAATTGGCATAATGACAATATTGGGGGATGGGAGAAGAAGTGAAACTAAAATGTATTCACAGTCACAGAGACGTTTTCTCAGAGCATTTGATTCATTGGTGACTGCCGACATGAAAAGATAATTCCACCAAATATGACCAAAATGCTTCTAAAGATTTGCCCACCCTTGTTTTAAAGGGATAGTTCAGATTTTAGGAATCCTAGCCATATTTCTTACTTACCAATGACGATGTTGACTGGATAGAGTCCTTTCGCAGCGCACTCCATGCTGTTCCTCATACTAGCTCCAGCTAATTAGCCAAAGTGAAGTCAATAGGGTCAAGCTCCCGACTGTACAAGCTGTAAGTTTCAGTCAGCTTCAGTCGGTGTGTGTATAGACAGGACCTTGACCCCATTGATTTTGCATTAGTTTGTGGCATTAGTTCATATAGGAAAAATGACTAGGGCTCTGGTTTTCTCTCTGCGTAAAGGTCCAGAATAGTTCGACTTCTGCTGCGCATGCATTGCCAATGCCTTGGTGCCAATGGCCATTTTGGAAAACATCCCTATACATACCATTAGAAAAACATGTGTAAAACACTCATTTTATGTGGTATTGTTATCAACTTTGGACCTGTAAGACTTCAGGCTATGGCCCCATTGTGTATAGCTAATACCTCTCAGCTGGAACATGTAAGATAAAATAAGATAAGATATTCCTTTATTGATCCCCTTGGGGAAATTCGGTATCATAGCAGCATGGGGGAGGGGGAGGGGAGGTACAGGTATAGTAGAAGACATACAGGTACAGGTCACATAATTATAGTACAGTGGAGAAGTACAAATAAAAATAGAATAAAAAGGCAGTGTAAACAATATACAATATAATTAACTCTGGACATGTGCATATGGGCAACAAGGTGTGAGATGAGGGTATGTATGCCCTCTCAGTTATTTTGCCCTACAATAAATATAGTTACAATATATAATCTAATAATCTAAATCTAATCTAATATATAATCTAAAAAATGAAATGCTAAAATGCTAAATATATGCAATATATAATCTAATAATCCAATAGTCTAAATCTAATCTAATATATAATCTAAAAATGCTAAATACTAAATATATGCAATATATAATCTAATAATCCAATAGTCTAAATCTAATCTAATATATAATGCTAAATGCAAAAATGTTAAATGCTAAATATATGCTCTGATGAAGTATACAGTATTCACATAATGTGCGGTATGCATTGTCCTTTTAGGTGGGAGTCATAGGTTCCTATAGTTGGATGTCTGGCAGTAGTCCCTCACTGTTGTGGAGCTGGTATGAAGGATTGGCCGAGGCGGTTAGTTGAGTGTCGCAGGGATATGAGTCTGTGAACGTGCTTCTCATCTTGACTAGCTCATCGTAAGAGGCATCTCTTTGCAAAAAAAAACTTTTATTTCAGTGTGTTCAAACCTCTGTAACTCTATTACAGTAGCACTCAGAGTGATTCTTCCTGTTGTGGAAGAAGATTCAGAACGTTTCCTTTCAAAAGAGGCCAGACTCGTGCATGAATAGCTTCAAATTTACTTTGGGTATGCAATCAACAGGCGTTTTATGCTAAATTTGCAGGACTGTTAAGAGGTTTTAATGTGTTGATTTGATATCTATACTGAATACTGTTTAAAGAGGTAATATGCAGTATGAGATTGTCTACAGTCAGGCAGCATGTCTGAAGAGGGATGTCTAAATTCCCTACCTCAGAGGTCAGCAGGTGACCACTTACATCGTTAATGTAGCTGTCAAATAACTGATCCAATTACTGCTCCTAATTGACTGCATTTCAGTTTGTCAAGGTCTTTTAGCACAGATGATTAGCAATGGTGTGTGCGTGTGTGTGTGCATGCGAGTGCATGTGTGTGTATGCGTGTATGTGTGTGTGAGTGAGTGGGTGAGTGAGTGAGTGAGTGAGTGAGTGAGTGAGTGAGTGAGTGAGTGAGTGAGTGAGTGAGTGAATGAGTGAGTGAGTGAGTGAGTGAGTGAGTGAGTGAGTGAGTGAGTGAGTGAGTGAGTGAGTGAGGAATGAGAGATACACAAAGAGAATGTGTTTGTGTGTAAGAGAGAGGGAGAGAGAGAGAGGGAGTACAGTATGTGTGTTTGTGTGGGTGTGTGTACACACATGCATGTGTCTTAAAGCACTGATGTTCATGGTGTATATATGTGTGTGTGAGAGATATATAGAAGGTGTGTGTGTGTGCGTGTGCAAGTGTGAGTGTGTGTGTGTGTGTGAGAAAGAGACAGAGAGAGTGCGAGAATATTCGAATGCATGTGTGTGTGTGCACACGCGTGCACATGTATGATATGTATCTGTGTGTGTGCACACGTGTGTGTGTGTGTGTGTTTATGTATGTATGTAGGTTTTGACAGTTGGCTTGACATGCCCTAATGAATGAAGTAATTATTCCAATTAACTCAGAATGCCAGAGGTGTGATTGTAGAGGAGACGACATCTTGGAAAATCTGAATTTCACGTATATGAATATTGTAGGAAAGACTGCAGAAACCAGCAGTCAGTTCTGTTAAGCTTTCAATGAATGTATGATTAAAAAAAATTATATGAATTTATTCAACAGTTGACTGGTATTTTTCAGGTACACCCTGTTACTCAAAGTATTGGTTTGGTCGCTGCATAAAAAGAAAAAAATAAGAAAAAAAAAATAAGAAAAAAATAAAAGAAAAAAGAAAAACAAGGACACAAAAGTGTCATGAAAACTATTCCTCATGTCATTGATGTTACACACAGTGCCATGCAGGTGAGCTGCCACTTCTGGGCAGAGTGGCTAATCATGAGTGGAATTAGATATGGACTAAATGAGTTGGTCCAGATTTTCCTACCAGGGTACCAGGGACGTCACAAGCCTGGTTCTCTTACCTTTAGGCAACCACTGCCCCATCATTATGGAATTGATGATGAAGATGATAAGAATGATAATGATGATGATGATGATGATGATGATGATGATGATGATGATGATGATGACAATGGTGATGATGATGAAGATGGTGATGATGATGAAGATGATGATGATGGTGACAGTGATGATGATGAAGATAATGGTGAGGATGATGATGATGATGATGATGATGATGATGAACTGATACAATTATTATAATGTATATAATTATAAAATCTGTTACAGTTACAGTGAGAAAAACGTAATTACGTTGCAGATACTGCAGGACTACACTTTTGTTTATATTTGATTTTATAGATTTTAGACACTAAATTGGGCACATTTTGTTTAACTGCTTATTTTATGCATTTGGAGGCAAAGTAATCCGAAACTACTTATGTTAGTAAATTTGAATATTCCAGTGGCTTATGTTAGGCCTATTGATTATAATTGGAGCAATACAGTAATATGTTAAATTTTGAATAAACCCTTACCAACCAAATTCCACGTTTTCAGACAGAAAGGTGTACTATTAGACTATTAGGCAAGTGGTTCTAAACCCATTAGATACCACCAGGGCCATTGTCACAGGGGGGACAAGCAGGTATGTTGTCCCAGGCCTTGGGCCAAGATAGTCACAGGAGGGCCCATACTAGTCTTCTGATTCCAGGTGGTGAGGGGGCCCAGTGGGACAATTCTGCCCCAAGCACAGACATTAAACATGACGGCCCTGGATGCTGCAGAACACTTATACTTATACAATAATAAAAATCCCAACGTACCTCAAAATGTCGCTATAATGTAATATATTACAAATTGTAGAATGACCATACAGGAGGTGATAGCAGCTGCTTGCCAAGGAGCAAATGTTATCATTTTAATTAGGAAGGTTAAGTACTAGTATTGGCTGATTGCATGTAGCCTATACATGCAAATTTACATTCTTGACTTTACATTTAAGGCACACTTGAACTAATTCCAAGGTGCCTGTATGTAGAATTACCTAAGGAATGAGTTATATTCTCTTATAATGGCACTGTGTCTAATGTTATTCCCAATTAGGCATACATGATATATTTGAAATTACAATGTTTGTCAATCAATGTTCTTATAAGACTTTCTATCAGCATTCAAATCTAGATTTTACAGATCTACACCCCTTTTATACAAACACCACGTTTACATTATAGGGGGGTGGCTACTCTACAACACAACAACATATTAAGAAATATATACAAGTGTAACTCGTCGAATCTATTGATATTATTTCTGTTAGTACATATTATATCCGTTTAAACTAGCTTTCTGATGAGATATTGACAGAATACAGCGATAAAGGTAAAATAGCTATTTATCCACCCCTTGTGCGGACATGCTGTGGTCCAAGGCGCGCTAAGGGATATTTGGCGCTAGAGTGGGCTCTGTGAAGTTGGAGTGTTTCAGACAGCCACAGGCACACATACTTTTAATGTGTTTGTACTTTTGACTGCTCTTTTTGAACATATATCGATTAAAAGTTCATGGACAATCATGTCTGATGAAGAACCGAAGGTTCCCGAGGAGCTCTTCAAAGATGTCAAATTCTACGTAGTCGGGGACATTGACCAAAAGGTGAAGCTATCCACGTTAGCAGCTGGCTAGTTAGTGTTGGCTAGCTAGCATGGTAAACAGTTAGCCAGATGCAATGTAATCTGTGGCTGGAAAGCTAGCTAGCTAACTGTTTAGGAAGCTAAATCAGGTACACTAGCTGGTAAGCTTGCTTACATCACAAGCTAGGTGACCTGCATTCTGACCAAATACTCATTGGAACTCGTCACTAGGATACATGTCGTGCTTGTTATAATCGCATTTGAATTGAGTTGTTTACCATGTGTTGGGTTAACGCCAGCTAGACCATTAATGTTGTAGTGTTTGCAGAAGGCTGGACCAATTTTACCCGGCAAGGGATCGCTAACCTATCAAGCTTCTGCGTTAGCTCTTGCTATATAATGTTAGCCTGCTTTCCGCACTTTCTGACAATACATACTTTGCAGACTTGTGTCACCTTTGTTTGTTTATTCGGCAGTGCTATGTAATGCTTTCGTGCTACACACACAGTCAATTACACCGTTATTATTTCGCATTTTCATTTAGTGTCATTCTGTTATCACTCCTGCTCAATTGGGCTCTTCGTACTGCGCATGCGGCGCGGCGATCTCGACCCTGTGTAGCAGAGACTTGTGGCTCAGAACTGTACTTCCTGCCAAATAGTGACTCCTAGTTACAGCTGTCTTTTGGTTGTGTCTGTGTTCACTGTCCTTACTGTTCAACGGATATCGGAATGTAAACATTGTTGTGAGACGAGCACAATGTAACACTTTTATCAAACACATCGCTCTCTTCAGCTGTCCACCCTTAGTGCATTAGTGCATACGATGAATTGGAAATGGGGGACCCTGGTGTGAACAAGACGAAAGTCTTTCTCTGGTCTGCATCCCCTTAACAATTGTATGTATTGAGCTGTACTGCACTGTACCCATTCTGCAATCTGTTAATAAAGTTTTCATTCATTCATTCATTCAGATGGTGGTGACCAGTGAACTAAAGTAGCCCACCATTTTTCTAATCTGAATTTCTATTCTATTCTATTGAATGAATGAAGGAATGAATGAATGAATGAGATCTTTATTTAACAGATTGCAGAATGGGTACAAAATACAGTACGGCTCAATACACACAATTGTTAAGGTGTTGCAGACCAGAGAAATACGTTTGTCTTGTTTACATCAGGGTCCCCCATTTTCAATTAATAGTCACATTTATGACTGCTGTTGCTCTGCTCTGCTATAAATTAACCAATGAAATAATACAATGATACAGGTGATCCAGCTTCTGAAGGCGGGGAAAGGCAAGGAGGTGTCGTACAATGCCTTGGCCACTCACATCATAGCAGAGGATGGGGACAACCCAGAGGTTGGAGAATCACGAGAGGTCTTTGACCTGCCTGTTGTCAAGGTAACAATTTTATGTTTTATGGGGTCAGATGGAGATGTAGTGCCTGGTATGCATGGGAATCGGATAACGAGCATGACCACAATTAGTGTGGCCATCAGGGCTGTCCTTGACTTCAGAAATCCAACTAATCATGTTACATGTTGACTAATTGATTATCACGTGCAATGCAAAAGCACCTCTTTAAATCTTACCAGAGATGTGCTTATTGCTTTGGGGGGGAAATCGAACTATCGATCGAAACTGGTAAAATGTTAACTGTTTGATAGGGCTGACCTGAATGCTTCGAAGCTTCAATCGCTGCCATTGGTAATCAATGTCAAAATCACTATTAGAGAATCTGTTATTTTCGGACGACGACATCATCCGTACGTGATCTTATTCAAAATTAGTATGAATGAATGAATTTAATATTCAGATGCCTTGCTCCCCAAAGCTGTTGTGTACTCTCGCTGCACGTCTGCTTCTCCTCCTCTCCTCTCTGCCAAGTGGCTAGACTGACTGCTAAACACAGCAGAGGCGGGAATTGTGAAGTGCCTGGCAGTAACTCGCTTGCTCTCTTTATTTATCTTTCTCTCTTTCTCTCTCAATGCACAACTACAAATGAATCAGAGAATTACTTTGAACAAATTCTCTTTTTTACTTTGGATTCATTCACACTTGAAGTGACAGTCCTAAACCCTGCTGGTAATCATTCTGATGGATCTTGATCTGTTTCAGCTTGGGATCTGAAGACACATATTTTGCTTTCCCTGGGACCCAGTATAAAAACACGCTAGTATTTCTTAAATGATCATTTAGCAATTGAAACACCTCTGTTGCATCATCATCATCATCATCATCATCATAATTTATTTATTTATTCGTACATGGCATCTGTTTTAGGTAAAACATTTATAGTTTAAGAAACATTCTTGTGATCAGTGGGCACTGGAGATGTAAAACCAGCCACACTGTGTATACCCTCCTGTCGGTGCCGGGGATCAAACCATCACTGTGGTCGGAATCTTTACCTCTAGGCCACGGGTTCTCACATATTTTTTTTTAATACTACAACCCCATTTTATTTAGGATTATTTTTGGCGACCCCACACTTAATGTATCGTGTAATTTCAATGTGGAATTAAGGAATATCAAAATAAAAGCACACATTGTTGAACTTGATCATGCATATTTATTAGACATTTTCATTACAGCACTATGTTATCAATACACATTTATAAAACGAGGCATATTTAGCCAAAATATGTTGCCAGAACATTAAAATATATATATATATTTTTTTACTTGCCAATGCCCCCCACTCTCACCTACCCACAACCCCACTTTGGGTTGCGAGTCGCGACCCGTAGTTTGAGAACCGCTGCTCTAGGGCATCCTAACATTGTCTCCTCTGTTTATTTTCTTTTTTTCAGCCCTCCTGGGTGGTGCTGTCGGTCAGATGTGGAGACCTGCTACCGTATCTTTTCATCTCATGTCTGCCTGCCTGTTTCTCTGTCTGTCTCTCTGTCTGTATTCCTGTCTCTCTGTCTGTCTGTCTCTCTGTTTGCCTGTTTGTCTGTCTCTCTCTGTCTGTCTTCCTGTCTCTCTCTCTGTATGCCTGTTTGTCTGTCTCTCTCTGTCTGTCTTCCTGTCTGTCTGCCTGTTTCTCTGTCGGTCTCTCTGTCTGTTTCTCTCTCTGTCTGCCTGTTTGTCTGTCTCTCTGTCTGTTTCTCTGTCTGCCTGTTTCTCGGTTTGTCTGTCTGTCGGTCTTCCTGTCTCTCTGTCTTTTTGCCTGTTTCTCTGTTTGTCTGTGTCTCTTTTGTCTCTGTGTGTGTCTCTCTCTCTGTGGTATATGTATCAAACGGGCAGTTTTGATCCAATACCATTCACCTCTTCACTCTGTTTTCAAATAAGTATATCTGCTGTCTTTTTATGAATATACAATATTTTCAGATGATTGCATACCTTTTTATTTAGAATGTTCCTTAACCAATGGCATTGCAGTGTTACTGGCTTCTCTCCAGAGTCGGGACAGATATTCTTTGGGGTCACAGCGTGTCTCCCTAAGGTAAGAGAGACTGTGTGTGTTTGTTTATGTGTAACATATAATATTATTGATGGATAAGCTAATACAAATATACACCAAATGTAGCTACTTAACCCATTCTCTGCCACCACTTTGTTCATCCTAAATCATCCTCTGCCAGCGCTATTTGTCTATGGAGATGTTCACCTTCTTTGCAGGGCTATAACTTTTTAAATTGTATTGCTAAATTGACATTACTATGGCCCATTCAACATCAATTATCTATCGTTCAGGATGTAGGAACGTTTTACTTTTTCATTCACACATTCATACTAAAATACTGTCTAGAGCAGCGGTTCCCAAACTTTTTTGGCCGTGCACCCCCTGTCACCTCCCGACCTAGCTGACGCACCCCCCAATGGGTTTATGTTAGAAAAAATTGTTGCTGGTCTCCGTGCACAGATTAAATTTTTTATTTTATCTCTTCCCACGGCGACTATGGATAGGGAATTTCTTTATTTAATTAAAATGTTCACGACAACATGGATGCATGTACTCTGCCAGCATGTTTAATATCCATAACACTAAAGGTTTGACTAAGATTTGTATGAAATTTTATTGTAATTTTTTTATTTATTTTTTACCACCATTAGCCTTTTCATGTCACGCACCACCTAGAGGGCGCTCGCGCACCACAAGGGGTGCGTGCACCACAGTTTGGGAACCACTGGTCTAGAGTATAAATATGTTTTTATCGTTTTCTGCAGTATTTCATAGAATGTGAGATATAGGCATAAATGCATATATTAGATTATCAAATGCAGTTTGATACGATCAACGTTATATTAAAAATTTCAACTGTACATGGTCCTAAACGTCATGACTGGTCATCTGCGGGTGAACGGAGGGGGGGGGGTCGTTTATAATTCAATGACCGACGTTAAATGATTTATGTAGTATGGGTGATATATTGATCAGAGCAGTTTCTATCGAAAATGATAAGAAAAACGCTGAAACTCACCCCAGTCTCCTCGTAGCGTTGGGCGATGAGAGTGGAGCAAACGGATCTCAATTATGGGATGTTGATTGATGCGATCCATTTCCGGTTTGTATATTACTAATCAGAGGTGTGGACTCGAGTCACATGACTTGGACGAATTTGATGACTTTGGACTTGACTTGACCAAATAAAAAAAGACTCTGACTTCGACTTTGACTTTAACACCAATGACTCGTGACTTCACTTGGACTTGAGCCTTTTGACTTGAGAAGTCTTGATACCTTCCCCCATGCCCAACGATAAAAAATTATGTTATTAAATGTGCTGTGAATTAATAAATTTTCAGCGAATACGCTTCATTCGCGCAGCCGGCTCACATGTATATTTTCCCTAACGGAGTTGCACTTCCGCGTTCGTCCAGTGTAACCTGCGGAGATAGTGGGCGTGTTTTGTTTACACCAGTATCTACTGTCATGGCGGCGCACAGTAATCAAGTTTTTACACATGGATATCAGCACTATTTGTCTTTTGGACCGGTGGTCGTCCGTTTATTAAGATCGAATGGACCATGGATCAACTTCCAGACATCGGATGATTGTGGATTCGGGTATCGAAACGTTTTTCTAAAGTTTTGAGAGTACGGATTTGTGCGTGAACGTAGACCCGGGAACAAGTTGTTTGGGTAAGTCACTTATGTTATGGTTAAGGTTAAGGGTATGGAAGATGAACGTATGAGGGTCCGGATATCTTTTCTTCGAATGCGGGACGTTAATAATAATATAATTGTCCGAGTTATGAATGCCGTGTGACTCGTTTCATCTGTGTATCTCGAATGTGCGCGCTGTGCAGTCTTTACGTTGGCAACACGAATGATGAATGAACACGGGTCGCTAAGGAATTTAACTTGCTTACGTAGAAACAATACAAGATAACGAGACCTTTCATTATAACGTCTTGTTATGACTAAGATATCAAGTATTTACTCCCGGAAAATCTTTATGTATGGTGATAACGAGTATATTGTTAACTTAGCTCCTGTACTCTGTCGTCGTGAATGAATGAATGATGAATGCAAACTTTATTTAACAGATTGCAGAATGGGTACAGTACAGTACAGCTCAATACACACAATTGTTAAGGGGATGCAGACCAGAGAAACACTTTCGTCTTGTTTACATCAGGGTCCCCCATTTTCAATTCATATTGACATTTATGATTGATTGATTGATTGAAAATTGATTGATTGATTGAAAACTTTATTAACAGATTGCAGAATGGGTACAGTACAGCTCAATACATACAATTGTTAAGGGGATGCAGACCAGAGAAAGACTTTCGTCTTGTTTACATCAGGGTCCCCCATTTTCAATTCATATTGACATTTATGATTGATTGATTGATTGATTGAAAATTGATTGATTGATTGAAAACTTTATTAACAGATTGCAGAATGGGTACAGTACAGCTCAATACATACAATTGTTAAGGGGATGCAGACCAGAGAAAGACTTTTGTCTTGTTTACATCAGGGTCCCCCATTTTCAATTCATCGTAACATATATGACATACATGACATACAGATAGACAGTACTGCTACATCTATACATTTATGACATACCAGATTTGCAAATACAGTACTGTTTGTGATACAAAAAGAGTCCAGAAAAAAAAAAGTATATACATTTGACATAGAAACTGTACATTGGATTAGGTAGGTGGGGGGGACTGTACATTAACACTCAACATACATGACATTTATGGCATAGGGACATATAGGTATAGTACTGATACATTTGTGACATACGGTATTAATGGCAGCCTGAAACAAACATGTTTCGGAACAATTATGTTCCTTCCTCAGTGTTGATGGCTAGCAAATGTTCTCACCGACAATATTGTTTATATACCAAGCAAAGCAGGAAGTGACATCATCCACAGGTGTGTTGAGAATTGCTATACGGTCGAATTTGACCCAGGAAGTACTTTGATGCCAAGAGTCCATTCTTAAGTCGAAATTACCTCAATATACAAATAATAAATGTAGATCTAAATGTAGATATATAAACATCAAATTGTTATACTAGAAACAAAAAAATATCTAGTATGTATGGCTAGATAGGTACACTCTAATGCCTTATTCATTTTAAATATAAACAATAAACATTAAACAAGAAACCCTTGGGTAAATAAGTCCGCCCTTTGGCGTAAAGTCAAACTCTTTTTGAGCCTCATAATAAAGAGGAAAAAAGAGGAAAAAACTTAAGTCGAAATTACCACAATATACAAATGATAAATGTAGATATAAAATTAAAATTGTTGTTATACTAGAAACAAAAAACATAAATCTAGTATGTATGGCTAGATAGATGCACTCTAATGCCTTATTCATTTTAAATATAAACAATAAACAATAAAAAGTAAACAAGAAACCCTTGGGTAAATAAGTCCGCCATTAGGCGTAAAGTCAAACTATTTTTTTTGAGCCTCCTAATAAAGAGGAAAAAACTACACCTGTTCGGTGTGTCTGAATGTTATTAGTCTTACAAATGGCTCTTTAAAATAGATCTATAGTCTAATCATTAATACTCCCTTGTATACTTAGATACTTGTTGCTTAAAATAACCAAATGCCCTTATTTGTTGGGCTAAATGGATCTTACTCGTATTTGATGAACCCGGCTTACCCTCCATACATCTTTCTAAGGATACTAAAACTAATAATCGGCCTTAATGGGAAAAGTAATTAAAGGAAGCAGGTCAAAACGTTTTCTTCATTCATCCCTCTTGGTTCTATACTGTTAAAGAGGTGAATAAAATAACACTCCCTTTGCAAAAGTAGCTTATGCCTGTCGCCTCCCCTGGCGGGCCTATGAACTAACTCTAGACCCATATAACGGAGATCTTTGACAGCATGCTTGCAAGTCATGAAGTGTCTAGCTACCGCAGATTTGACATCTGCATTTCTGATTGAACACTTATGTTCACTGATTCTTAATTTGAATGGTCTCGTTGTTTTGCCTACATATGAAAAATCCCAAGGACATTTCAGCAGGTATACTATGTTGGAGGAATTACAGGTAATACATCCTTTCACCGTTATCCGTTTGCCCGTTTTTGGGTGTGCATAACCTTTGTCTTTGATCATCCCTTGGCAATGTACACAAGATTGACAGGGAAAATTCCCATCTGGGATATTAGACATAAAGTGAGTCGGTTTTATTATGGGAAAATCCGTTTTCACAAGCAGATTTGAGAGATTCGCTTGTCTTTTGTAGTAGTAATTGGGCGAATGTTGAAACATAAATTTATTATTTGTATATTGAGGTAATTTCGACTTAAGAATGGACTCTTGGCATCAAAGTACTTCCTGGGTCAAATTCGACCTTATAGCAATTCTCAACACACCTGTGGATGATGTCACTTCCTGCTTTGCTTGGTATATAAACAATATTGTCGGTGAGAACATTTGCTAGCCATCAACACTGAGGAAGGAACATAATTGTTCCGAAACATGTTTGTTTCAGGCTGCCATTAAATAACCAAAATCTGTGAGTGCTGGTCCAAGCGTATTGCTTTCTTTTTCTATTATACTCCACGGGATTTCAGCACCCAGTGTTATAATTTGTGAGCGCAGTCTATCTTGACTTATGGCATACGGTATTCAAATATACAGTACTGTTACCCATAGATCCTGACAGAGTATATACATGTGATGGGGAGGGGACTGTACATTAGGAGGGGGTGGGTGGGTGGGAGAGAAATATACACACGGTGGTGAGGAGACTGTACATTTGGAGGGGGTGGGTGGGTGGGTGGGAGAGGAATATACATACGGCGGGGAGAGAATATATACATGCGGTGGGGAGGAGACTGTCTATTAGGAAGGGGTGGGGGGTTTGGACATTTACGGTGGCCAGTTTCGAATTGCAGCCTCCCGTAGGTGCTCTTTAACACTTTAACTGCCGGAAGACGCTTTTAGGCGTCCTTCCCCGCCATGCTCAAGTTGCCGAAGACGCCGTAACTCGTCTTTGATATCAATATTTCAAAAATCTGTGATCGGAATCATATTTCCTTTCCGGGGCCCTGAGACACAAGTGTGATCTCCTCTCAATCCTCTAGCGGTTCAAGACCGCCATCTGGTGGCCGATCGGCAGATCGAAAAAACGGATGTTACCTTTAACCCGGTAGGACTCACTCCATATGGGGTCCAGGCACTCGCTAGTGTTAGAGAGACTCAGTCTTCACACAGTGAACATCGATCGCTGCAAATAACTCAAAAAAACAACATGATTTGGACGTATATATTATTATACAACCTGGAAATGGACCGGATATTTCTATATCCTATAATAGGAAAATGTCTGTTCCACGCTCATCGCCCAACGGCGCGAGGAAGATACGGTAAGATTCAGCGTTATTTTTCAATGTGTACGATACTAACTGCTATGATGAACATTTGACCCACATTAGATGAATGGTATAACGCTGCCCACGGAATTATAAACGCCCCCTCGGCCATCCGGTCAACATCAGATTACGTGTAGTAACTTCCAGAAGTCCGTCCAGTTGGATTTTTTTATATCGCGCCGATTGCTATCAAACTGTATTTGATCATCAATATAATGCATTTGGGGCTATAAATCACGTTCTGGAGAAAGCTGCAGAAAGAGATGAAAACATACTTATACTTTAGATCATATTTTAGTATGAATATGTGAATGAAAAAGTTTAACGTTCATACACCCTGAACAATACATATAGGACATTGAATGAGCCCTAATAATGGCAATTTAGCAATAGAATTTAAAAAGTTATAGCCCTGCAAAGAAGGGGAACTTCTACATAGACAAATAGAGCTGGCAACCTATGGTATATCATGAATTTAGCCTTAGGCAATCAAAGTGTTAAGAGCGGTTTTGAATGTGGGTAGGGATTCACATTCCTTTACAGCTTTGGGTAGGGCGTTCCACATTGATGTGGCATAATTGCGAAACGTGTTTAGTCCCTTGTTTGAGCCGAATCTGGGTTTAACATGATTTGTTGAGCTTCCTCTGGTGTTGTGGTCATGGTATTCACTGACCTTTTGGAAGTATTTTGACATGTACATGGGTACCTTAGTCGTATAGTGTATCTTGTAGACCAGGCCCATTGCAAGTTGCTGTACTCTCACTCTGTCGTCTACTCTAAGCCATCCTAGGTTGTCAAAGTGGGCAGGGGTGAGGTGGGTTCTAGGGGTAAGGTCAAGTAGGGCTGTCTTAAATACTTCGAAGCTTCGAAGCTTCGTTCGATGGCACAAGCTTCGAACATAAAAAAAAATCATTGGGTGGGGCCGGGGGACAAATACACTGGAGGAAAGTAACCCACATCACCACTGCCCAAATTATATCATCACTATTGCCTGTTTGAAGGATATCATCCTCAAACACATATACACCACCTACACGCCTATTCTCAGTCCTTGCCCCACAATGGTGGAATGAACTACCCACCCCAGTTAGGACAGCCGAATCCCATCCAATCTTTCGCCGTCGACTAAAGACTCACTTCTTCAACCATTATCTGAAATAAAATTTAAAAAATAAAATAAAAAATATCAAGTCAAGTCAAGTCAAGAGTTTTAATTGTCACGGCATACAGGTATACAATGAAATGCGGGTGGTCTTACCCGCAACGATGTGCAATACAGTGGTACAACATATAATAGAATAAAAAAATGAAGAAAAAAAAACATTGTGCAGTAAACAGGTAACAGGTAACATGGAGTGACATCTCGGTATCTGTACATAGTTATTTACAGAGCATATGGGACATGCTAGTTAGCTTTGGTAGTGCAATACACTGTTCCTGTTATTCTAATTTAAAGTGTCCTTTCCTTTGGCCATAAGTGTGCGTGTGTGCGACATGAGTGTGTGCCCGCTCATGTTAAAGTGTTAAGTGGCTGCTCGTGTGTGAGCGTGCACAGCGTGCGTGTCGTGTGTGTGTGTTCATGTGTGCTTGTGTGTGGATAGTTCAATGTTCTGAGCACTCAATGTTCATTGTTCATGGCTCTGATGGCCTGGGGGAAGAAGCTGAGCCTAGGCTGAACAATAGCTGAACCTATGTTGTAAAAAAATTGTAGAATTCCACACATAAGAAAGAAAGATACTGGGATGAATAAACAAAATAGGAAATAAAATGTAGAAATGCATGCAATACATAAATAAATATGAATCTCCATATATGAAATAGAACATTTAGATAAGGTGCTACTGAGATGTTTTGGTGAGTTCTTTGTTTTTTTGTGGAAGTAGCCCTTCTTAAAAATGCATGAACATTCACTGATAATTGGTCTGTAGTGGAGTCTACAAGGTCTACATTGCCGGACCATGTAGAATCCGGACCTTGTAGACTGACATAATTCTGTGCATAGTTTAGTCTACACAGGCCATATTTTAAATAATCAAAATCTTACTTCATTCATCTTAAACATTCTTGATTTGGGGGATTGGTAGTTCCCATGAAATCGGAAGTTGTTCAAACGACAACAAGTCCCACAACATAAGATAAAAAAAAAAAAATTAATTAATTCTTTTTAATTCGAAGCTTCGAATTAAAATCGAAGCTCTGCCCCGAAGCTTCGATTGCCAATTTTTTTTTCGAAGGTCAGCCTAGTAGTCTGACCAGTTTGTTTTGTGATGTTTGTAATCTTGCTTTTAGCGCCTTTGAGGTGCTTTGGTACCATGAGGTGCAAGCATAGTCGTAGTACCCTTGAATGAGTGCTCCTGCCAGAGTCTTCAGGGTATTCTTGTTTACCAGAGAGGAGATCCGGTACAAGAATCTAGTTTGTTGGTTGACTTTTTTTATTACATTGGATGCCATTTTGTCACAGGACAGATTTGCCTCTAGGATGGAACCCAGGTAGGTAATTTCATCTTTCCTTGTGACAATATTGTCACCCACTGTAACTGAGAAGCCGTCGGTCTTGCTGAGTTTGTTATTTGATCCGAGAGAGAGAGAGAGAACTCACACACAAATTAGGCCCTACCTAATTATAATACCTAATAAACGACCTAATATACGAAATGCAGAGATGCCTTGTCATTTCAGTACAGATTTTTTATACCCCAAAATTGATAAAGGGTTATGGTAGACTAGTTAGTTTAACCAAGGTCTGCTATTATGGATCATGTGCCATAGACTCATTAGACTGTATATAGGGCAGGCAGACGTTAAATACATGATTGGTCCAAGTGGGAAGACAATATCTTGGTTATTGTTATCCTACCTTTAAAATGGATATGGTGATCCTTATTCTTTTTTTCTCTCAATATACTCCTGAACTGGTTTTCTCATGCAGCTCTTGCCCAAATGTATCTAGTTGTAAGACTAACCCTAATTCTGAATATTATTACATTTATAGTAATTAGATTATGTTTTGCCAACAAGTTGATAATGAATATTTTTGGTGAATCGCGTATTATGACTTGTTTAGGACTCGAAACTCAAAGGTTAGGACTTGGGACTCGACTTGGGACTTGTCAGTCTTGACTTGGGACTTGACTCGAGACTTGCCTTTCTTGACTTGGGACTTGACTTGGGACTTGAGTACCAAGACAGTTGAGACTGACTTGTGACTTGCAAAACAAATTTGACTTGGTCCCACCTCTGTTACTAATACACGTCCAAATCATGTTGATTATTGAGTTATGGCAAAGATCCATATCGACGGTGTCTGTATTGAGCCCCGGGACGATAAGCGAGTGGCCGGACGAAAATAGGGGACGGACCGAGCTACAATGGGCACTTCCGGTTTGGCAACTCGCCGATCGGCCACCAGGTGGCGGTATTGAAGCGTTGCAGAGTTGTGATGGCTCAGACAGCATCAGCCAAGACTCTGTGGGTGAAATATGAATACCATGACGAAAATATGAAATATTGATCTCAAACACGCCGTATTATTACTATTACTGTAATGTTGACATGACCATTACTGCAATGTTGACATGACTATTACTGTAATGTTGACATGACCAATACTGTAATGTTGACATGACTATTACTGTAATGTTGACATGACCAATACTGTAATGTTGACATGACCAATACTGTAATGTTGACATGACTATTTCTGTGATGTTGAGATGACCATTACTGAGATTACTATTACTGTAATGTTGACATGACTATTTCTGTGATGTTGAGACAACTATTTCTGTAATGTTGAGATGACCATTACTGTAATGTTGACATGACTATTTCTGTGATGTTGAGATGACTATTTCTGTGATGTTGAGATGACCATTACTGTAATGTTGACATGACTATTACTGTAATGTTGACATGACTATTACTGTAATGTTGACATGACTATTGCTATGATGTTGAGATGACCATTACTGAGATTACTATTTACTGTAATGTTGACATGTTGAGATGACTATTTCTATAATGTTGACATGACTATTACTGTAATGTTGACATGACTATTACTATGATGTTGAGATGACCATTACTGTAATGTTGAGATTACTATTACTGTAATCAAGTTCAAGTTCCTTTTATTGCCACACGGCCAGGCCGGTGGAATCCAAGCACGGTGCAGGTGGTAGCTGCGACAATACACCACATCAAACATAAAAAGACACATGGAACAGTACAGTACAGAAAACACCACCTAGAACAAATACATGACGGAAACAGTACAGTACGAAAAACTAAAGATGTCAGTTCAATGTAACATAGACCAGAAGAACATAACAGCAGGGGGTAAATTTAGGAGGAGTTGGAGTTAAGCAGTTGTATGGCCTTGGGGAAGAAACTGTTATTGAACCTTACAGTGCGACTACCTAGTGACCTGAACCTCCTACCAGAGGGGAGGTGTTGGAAGAGGCGATGAGCTGGGTGCAGGGGGTCACTAATGATTTTATTTGCGTGTGTGATGGTGTGATGTTTGTGTATGGAGTCCAGGGTAATGTTGACATGACTATTACTGTAATGTTGACATGACTATTTCTGTGATGTTGAGATTACTATGATGTTGACATGACCATTACTATGATGTTGACATGACTATTTCTGTGATGTTGAGATGGCTATTTCTGCGATGTTGATATGACTATTTCTGTGATGTTGAGATGACCATTACTGTAATGTTGACATGACTATTACTGTAATGGTGACATTACTATTACTGTAATGTTGACATGACTATTACTATGATGTTGAGATGACCATTACTGTAATGTTGACATGACTATTACTGTAATGTTGACATGACTATTTCTGTGATGTTGACATGACTATTACTGTAATGTTGACATGACCATTACTGTAATGTTGACATGACCATTACTGTAATGCCAGCCCTATTTATTCCTACCACTAGGGCTAGACCATGCACATGGAATTCACTACATGTGTAATTTACTGTGTGATAGGCAGCCCTATCACAGCCCTAATTGTTGTCGATTGTACTTCCTACACTAGGCAGGTGACCACTAGCGTAGGGCTGGGCGATATGGCCAAAAATGATATCACGATAACGATATGATAACATCATATCACTTGATATCGATAATTATCGATATTGTTGTTATAAGTATTAAACCCATTCTCTGCCACCACTTTGATCATCCTAAACCATTCTCTGCCAGCGCTATTTGTCTGGAGATGTTCACCTTCTTTGCAGGGCTATAACTTTTTAAACTGTATTGCTAAATTGACATTACTATGGCCCATTCAACATCAATTATCTATCGTTCAGGATGTAGGAACGTTTTACTTTTTCATTCACACATTCATACGAAAATACGTCTAGAGTATAAATATGTTTTTATCGTTTTCTGCAGTATTTCATAGAACGTGAGATATAGGCATAAATGCATATATTAGATTATCAAATGCAGTTTGATACCGATCCATGCTATATTAAAAATTTCAACTGTACATGGTCCTAAATGTTATGACTGATCATCTGCGGGTGAACGGAGGGGGGGGGGGGGGGGTCGTTTATAATTCCGTGACCGACGTTAAATGATTTATGTAGTATGGGTGATATATTGATCAGAGCAGTTTGTATCGAAAATGATAAAGAAAAACGGTGAAACTCACGTCAGTCTCCTCGTACCGTTGGGCGATGAGAGTGGAACAAACGGATCCCAGTTATGTGGTGGGGATCGTGGCGATCCAGTTCCGGTTTGTATAATACTAATATACGCCCAAATCATGTTGTTTATTGAGTTATGGCAACGATCTATGTCCACGGTGTGTGGATTTAGTCCCGGGATGATAAACGAGTGGCCGGACGGAATTGGGGGACGGACCGAGCTGAAACGGGCATTTGCGGTTTGGCAACTCGCCGATTGGCCACCAGGTGGCAGTATTGAAGCGTTGCAGAGTTGTGCTGGCTCAGACAGCATCAGCCAAGACTCCGTGGGTGAAATATGAATACCATGACGAAAATATGAAATATGAACTTGAAACACGCTGTACAGCGATATTGGCAGACAACGCATGGCGGGCAATAACGCTGAACAGCGATTTTGGCGGGTAATGGGTTAACATTTTTTTTGTTGTTGCCGCATTCTTTAGTGTTACATCCCCTCACACTCCAGTTCTCAGGCTGCAGCTGGTTTGAAAGTGAAAGTAAACGGGCTTCTCTGCTGGCTGTGGCTCCAGGGGAGTTGAATAGTTCTGGCTCTGCTAGTTTCTTTTCTATCTTTTGGCGCTTTTTTGGTGGACAAACCACCGCACATGTGCACCGTGACTCGCGACTGGAGACTAGCTCTGCTAGCACACATAGCCTACTGTGTACAGACCGTTTCAAACTGTATTTTACATTAGAAACAGTGTTTACCACAGGATTTTCAGAGACTATGGGGGGTGAACCGCCGACCCTCTAGGGCAGGGGTCTCAAACTCAATTTACCTGGGGGCTGCTGGAGGTAGAGTCTGGGTGAGGCTGGGCCGCATCAAATATTCCACACAAAAAGGGTTTCATGTATTTATTTTTATGGAAATGTATGGTTGAAACATGCAAACGTTCAAACGCACACACACTAATAAGCATTGGAGGCTTTTAACCAGCGCCAGAGTGGGGAAATCATTCAGGCCAGGAAATATAGTGCGAAATATAGCCCCAGTCAGGCCACTTTTTAAGCGGGGGGTCCCCCACCAGGAGATTGTGTTACAAAGACTTAATTTCCTGCATTCTGGTGCAGGAATTGTTTTATTTGTACCCTTTAAATGCCAGTGTTTGTGATGACATGACTGCAAAAAAAGAAAAAAGAGAACTTTTTTGGAAATCATCTGGGGGGCTGCAAAATATCATCCAGTGGGCCGCAATTGGCCCGCGGGCCGTGAGTTTGAGACCCCTGCTCTAGGGGGTCCAGGGGCTGCCGCATGCCCCCCCGGAACACTTTTTTTGGGGTACATTTTAAAGTTAAATGCATCAATCTGGTGCACTTTGAGAGCAAAATAAAGAGGCTAGATCTATGATGAACTTTGTGCTCAAAACACAAAATCGACTAGACTAGTGCTTTCCAATCCTCTCCTCGAAGCACCCCAGCCGTTCAATGTATTTGTTGAGATATGGGATTTGGTGAGTTATATTAATATGTACTGTTGGACTGTGGTAATTCCATGTACGAATAAATAAATTATGATGATGATGATGATGATGATGATAATTCCGCCACCAGCACACCTTATTCAACTTAACTAGCCCTTTATTAGTTGAATCAAGGTGTGCTGGTGGTGGAATTGAACAAATACATGGAACGGCTGGGGTGTCTCGAGGAGAGGTTTGGGAACCACTGGACTACTAGAACTAGAGCATACATTTGAGCCATCAAAGAAATTAAGCAAAAGTGGTTACCTGTGTTGAACTGGTTTATTTTTTAGAAAATAAAAACATAGTGGATTACTATTACGACTACTACCACTGCCAATACTACTGATACATCCCTATTGGCAACCTTTATATATATATATTATTTTATTTTATTTATTTTTTTATTATTATTATTTTTGTTCATTATACAACTGTGACGGGACGCCACAGTTTAGGTGATTAATGGGAAACCCTGAGAAAGCAAACTAAATAAATCGACGAGAAAAATAAATCTCAATTTGGTCAGTACATTTGGACAAGCAAAGCCATTACTTTAAGTTGCAAGAAAGACAAGTCTGTCCACTGTCTCTGGTTTTAAAACTGCCCTGTTGCAGGTAAATTTTTTATTTTTTATATAATTATTTATTATCAATCGATATTGATTATTAAAATATATCGCGATAATTATCGTTTTATCGCCCAGCCCTACCGCTAGGGTTGCCGCGGTGATGTGAACTTTTGCATTTCTTCTGTATGTTGAGTAATGGAAAATGTAGCTTACCACTGTGCCTGTACAGGGGATGTTTTAATGAACCTTTATAAGAGTAAAGTTGGACACTACATTGTGTGAGGAGTAATGTTACATTCAGCAGATCTGTTGTTGCCTATTGGGCTTTGCCATACTGTGATTATTTGCAACATATTTGATGCTAAATGCAGTACCCTTTTCTTCTGGACAATATTGGTCATTTTGGTTTACACTTTTTTAAATCAATTGACCGATCTAAAAAAAATATATATATATATTATTGCGTGTATATTTTGTGATGACTGTCTTCTAAACCACCTTCTCCCTATATTGTATGTGTGTAGCTCCCAGATGACCTGAACACTCTGTGGGCGTACATCACCTTCTATGGAGGTGAATGTCAGCTCAACCTTAACAAGAAGGTCACACACCTAGTGGTGCAGGAGCCCAAAGGGGTGAGCTCCTCTTCATCTTAACTTTCATTAAAACAGTTGGGTTGTACAGTTACCTACTGTATCAGAGGGGTTAAAACAAGGTGTTATATGGAGAATTATATTCAAATAACTACAGTATGTCTAGTTTAGTGAATAGCCTGTTTTTAGCCTATTGCCGGAAGGGACTCCCTGTGTTTTTACTGGTGTCTTTGTCTGATGAAGAGGATAGAGCCGGGTTGTCCTGGTGTATAAGTGTATAGAGCAGGGTTCTCCTGGTGTATAAGTGTGTAGAGCAGGGTTCTCCTGGTGTATAAGGGTGTAGAGCAGGGTTCTCCTGGTGTATAAGGGTGTAGAGCAGGGTTCTCCTGGTGTATAAGGGTGTAGAGCAGGGTTCTCCTGGTGTATAAGGGTGTAGAGCAGGGTTCTCCTGGTGTATAAGGGTATAGAGCAGGGTTCTCCTGGTGTATAAGGGTGTAGAGCAGGGTTCTCCTGGTGTATAAGGGTGTAGAGCAGGGTTCTCCTGGTGTATAAGGGTGTAGAGCAGGGTTCTCCTGGTGTATAAGGGTATAGAGCAGGGTTCTCCTGGTGTATAAGTGTATAGAGCAGGGTTCTCCTGGTGTATAAGGGTGTAGAGCAGGGTTCTCCTGGTGTATAAGGGTATAGAGCAGGGTTCTCCTGGTGTATAAGGGTGTAGAGCAGGGTTCTCCTGGTGTATAAGGGTGTAGAGCAGGGTTCTCCTGGTGTATAAGGGTATAGAGCAGGGTTCTCCTGGTGTATAAGGGTGTAGAGCAGGGTTCTCCTGGTGTATAAGGGTGTAGAGCAGGGTTCTCCTGGTGTATAAGGGTGTAGAGCAGGGTTCTCCTGGTGTATAAGGGTGTAGAGCAGGGTTCTCCTGGTGTATAAGGGTATAGAGCAGGGTTCTCCTGGTGTATAAGGGTGTAGAGCAGGGTTCTCCTGGTGTATAAGGGTGTAGAGCCGGGTTCTCCTGGTGTATAAGTGTATAGAGCCGGGTTCTCCTGGTGTATAAGGGTGTAGAGCAGGGTTCTCCTGGTGTATAAGGGTATAGAGCAGGGTTCTCCTGGTGTATAAGGGTGTAGAGCAGGGTTCTCCTGGTGTATAAGGGTGTAGAGCAGGGTTCTCCTGGTGTATAAGGGTGTAGAGCAGGGTTCTCCTGGTGTATAAGGGTGTAGAGCAGGGTTCTCCTGGTGTATAAGGGTATAGAGCAGGGTTCTCCTGGTGTATAAGTGTATAGAGCAGGGTTCTCCTGGTGTATAAGGGTGTAGAGCAGGGTTCTCTTGGTGTATAAGGGTATATAGCAGGGTTCTCCTGGTGTATAAGGGTGTAGAGCAGGGTTCTCCTGGTGTATAAGGGTGTAGAGCAGGGTTCTCCTGGTGTATAAGGGTATAGAGCAGGGTTCTCCTGGTGTATAAGGGTATAGAGCAGGGTTCTCCTGGTGTATAAGGGTGTAGAGCAGGGTTCTCCTGGTGTATAAGGGTGTAGAGCAGGGTTCTCCTGGTGTATAAGGGTGTAGAGCAGGGTTCTCCTGGTGTATAAGGGTGTAGAGCAGGGTTCTCCTGGTGTATAAGGGTATAGAGCAGGGTTCTCCTGGTGTATAAGTGTATAGAGCAGGGTTCTCCTGGTGTATAAGGGTGTAGAGCAGGGTTCTCCTGGTGTATAAGGGTATATAGCAGGGTTCTCCTGGTGTATAAGGGTGTAGAGCAGGGTTCTCCTGGTGTATAAGGGTGTAGAGCAGGGTTCTCCTGGTGTATAAGGGTATAGAGCAGGGTTCTCCTGGTGTATAAGGGTATAGAGCAGGGTTATCCTGGTGTATAGGGGTATAGAGCAGGGTTCTCCTGGTGTATAAGGGTATAGAGCAGGGGTCTCCTGGTGTATAGGGGTATAGAGCAGGGTTCTCCTGGTGTATAAGGGTATAGAGCAGGGGTCTCCTGGTGTATAAGGGTATAGAGCAGGGTTCTCCTGGTGTATAAGGGTATAGAGCAGGGTTCTCCTGGTGTATAAGGGTATAGAGCAGGGGTCTCCTGGTGTATAAGGGTATAGAGCAGGGTTCTCCTGGTGTATAAGGGTGTAGAGCAGGGTTCTCCTGGTGTATAAGGGTGTAGAGCAGGGTTCTCCTGGTGTATAAGTGTATAGAGCAGGGTTCTCCTGGTGTATAAGGGTGTAGAGCAGGGTTCTCCTGGTGTATAAGGGTATAGAGCAGGGTTCTCCTGGTGTATAAGGGTGTAGAGCAGGGTTCTCCTGGTGTATAAGGGTGTAGAGCAGGGTTCTCCTGGTGTATAAGGGTGTAGAGCAGGGTTATCCTGGTGTATAAGGGTGTAGAGCAGGGTTCTCCTGGTGTATAAGGGTGTAGAGCAGGGTTCTCCTGGTGTATAAGGGTGTAGAGCAGGGTTCTCCTGGTGTATAAGGGTGTAGAGCAGGGTTCTCCTGGTGTATAAGGGTATAGAGCAGGGTTCTCCTGGTGTATAATGGTGTAGAGCAGGGTTCTCCTGGTGTATAAGGGTGTAGAGCAGGGTTCTCCTGGTGTATAAGGGTATAGAGCAGGGTTCTCCTGGTGTATAAGGGTGTAGAGCAGGGTTCTCCTGGTGTATAAGGGTGTAGAGCCGGGTTCTCCTGGTGTATAAGGGTGTAGAGCAGGGTTCTCCTGGTGTATAAGGGTATAGAGCCGGGTTCTCCTGGTGCATAAGGGTATAGAGCCGGGTTCTTCTGGTGTATAAGGGTATAGAGCAGGGTTCTCCTGGTGTATAAGGGTATAGAGCAGGGTTCTCCTGGTGTATAAGGGTATATAGCAGGGTTCTCCTGGTGTATAAGGGTGTAGAGCAGGGTTCTCCTGGTGTATAAGGGTGTAGAGCAGGGTTCTCCTGGTGTATAAGGGTATAGAGCAGGGTTCTCCTGGTGTATAAGGGTGTAGAGCAGGGTTCTCCTGGTGTATAAGGGTGTAGAGCAGGGTTCTCCTGGTGTATAAGGGTATAGAGCAGGGTTCTCCTGGTGTATAAGGGTATAGAGCAGGGTTCTCCTGGTGTATAAGGGTATAGAGCAGGGTTCTCCTGGTGTATAAGGGTGTAGAGCAGGGTTCTCCTGGTGTATAAGGGTGTAGAGCCGGGTTCTCCTGGTGTATAAGGGTATAGAGCAGGGTTCTCCTGGTGTATAAGGGTGTAGAGCAGGGTTCTCCTGGTGTATAAGGGTATAGAGCAGGGTTCTCCTGGTGTATAAGGGTGTAGAGCAGGGTTCTCCTGGTGTATAAGGGTATAGAGCAGGGTTCTCCTGGTGTATAAGGGTGTAGAGCAGGATTCTCCTGGTGTATAAGGGTATAGAGCAGGGTTCTCCTGGTGTATAAGGGTGTAGAGCAGGGTTCTCCTGGTGTATAAGGGTATAGAGCAGGGTTCTCCTGGTGTATAAGGGTGTAGAGCAGGGTTCTCCTGGTGTATAAGGGTATAGAGCAGGGTTCTCCTGGTGTATAAGGGTGTAGAGCAGGGTTCTCCTGGTGTATAAGGGTATAGAGCAGGGTTCTCCTGGTGTATAAGGGTGTAGAGCAGGGTTCTCC
The DNA here is from genome assembly GCF_963971535.1 of Notolepis coatsorum. Classification (NCBI taxonomy): domain Eukaryota; kingdom Metazoa; phylum Chordata; class Actinopteri; order Aulopiformes; family Paralepididae; genus Notolepis; species Notolepis coatsorum. The sequence goes on from NC_140177.1 coordinate 90,513,026, forward strand.
TGGTGTATAAGGGTGTAGAGCAGGGTTCTCCTGGTGTATAAGGGTATAGAGCAGGGTTCTCCTGGTGTATAAGGGTATAGAGCAGGGTTCTCCTGGTGTATAAGGGTATAGAGCAGGGTTCTCCTGGTGTATAAGGGTATAGAGCAGGGTTCTCCTGGTGTATAAGGGTATAGAGCAGGGTTCTCCTGGTGTATAAGGGTGTAGAGCAGGGTTCTCCTGGTGTATAAGGGTGTAGAGCAGGGTTCTCCTGGTGTATAAGGGTGTAGAGCAGGGTTCTCCTGGTGTATAAGGGTATAGAGCAGGGTTCTCCTGGTGTATAAGGGTATAGAGCAGGGTTCTCCTGGTGTATAAGGGTGTAGAGCAGGGTTCTCCTGGTGTATAAGGGTGTAGAGCAGGGTTCTCCTGGTGTATAAGGGTGTAGAGCAGGGTTCTCCTGGTGTATAAGGGTGTAGAGCAGGGTTCTCCTGGTGTATAAGGGTGTATAGCAGGGTTCTCCTGGTGTATAAGGGTGTAGAGCAGGGTTCTCCTGGTGTATAAGGGTGTAGAGCAGGGTTCTCCTGGTGTATAAGGGTATAGAGCAGGGTTCTCCTGGTGTATAAGGGTGTAGAGCAGGGTTCTCCTGGTGTATAAGGGTGTAGAGCAGGGTTCTCCTGGTGTATAAGGGTGTAGAGCAGGGTTCTCCTGGTGTATAAGGGTGTAGAGCAGGGTTCTCCTGGTGTATAAGGGTATAGAGCAGGGTTCTCCTGGTGTATAAGGGTGTAGAGCAGGGTTCTCCTGGTGTATAAGGGTGTAGAGCAGGGTTCTCCTGGTGTATAAGGGTGTAGAGCAGGGTTCTCCTGGTGTATAAGGGTGTAGAGCAGGGTTCTCCTGGTGTATAAGGGTATAGAGCAGGGTTATCCTGGTGTATAAGGGTATAGAGCAGGGTTCTCCTGGTGTATAAGGGTATAGAGCAGGGTTCTCCTGGTGTATAAGGGTGTAGAGCAGGGTTATCCTGGTGTATAAGGGTATAGAGCAGGGTTCTCCTGGTGTATAAGGGTGTAGAGCAGGGTTCTCCTGATGTATAAGTGTGTAGAGCAGGGTTCTCCTGGTGTATAAGGGTGTATAGCAGGGTTCTCCTGGTGTATAAGGGTGTATAGCAGAGTTCTCCTGGTGTATAAGGGTGTATAGCAGGGTTCTCCTGGTGTATAAATGGATTATCATCTGTTATGAGCTCCATCTTGAAGTTCTGTGTCTTGTCCTCAGGCCAAGTTCGAATGTGCCCTGAAGCACTCCGGCATCAAGATCATCACCCCAGACTGGATCACTGACTCTGTTAAAGACAACAGCAGAAAGGAGGAGACCCTCTATCATCCCCGCCTCACCTACGTGGAGCCAGAGGAAGACGATGAGGAGGAGTACAGCGAGGCGGATTCGTACGACCAGCGGTCCCGCTCCGATGGCAGCTACAGCCCCCGTCGCTCCCGCCAGTCCAGTGGCGCCTCGTCCCGGGACGAGTCCCCGGCCGAAAGCCCGCGGAGACGCCCGGGCCCCCGGAAACTGCACTCCCCGAATCGCAAGGCTGAGCGGAGGAGCGAGCGCATGTTCGACGACTCGGATGACGACTCCTCCACAGAGAAGGAGGGGCTGAACCTCAACTGGACACCGGCGGAGGTTGTCACGCCGACCGCTGCCGCGACAACCAACACAGCCAGAAGGCGGGCGGGGCCGCCCAGCAAAGATCCAATACCGACATCGGGCACCGGGCTGATTAACCTGTGTGCCACCGTGCCTCCTGTGCCCGGCAGCGGTGGACCGGTCACACCAGAGGCACGTCCTGCCGCCCTGGGGCCAACCGGACAACAGGGTCAGTCTAACAAGGACAACTGGTGTTACTGTAGTGTGGTGGTTCTTAACTGGGTAGTCAAGGAGACACAGGGCCAGCCACCATCACCACCACTGCCACCATTGCAGATAAAATATGCACAGCACACAGGTCTTCAGTGTGGACCTTTTATCTCTTTTGACTACAATGCTCCACTGGCCTGACGCACTCCAGTAATTTTCTTATCATAGTGAGTGCGATGTGCTCAACAGAGCGCCGCAGCCCCCCCAACTGGTTTCTCTTTAAAGAAATATCGCCCTATGATGTCACTGTCGATGTCATAGTGAACCATGACAGCCAGGCTTTAGGAACCTGAGATATTGGGGTAACATAATTGCCATGTCCAACCCATAGTACTGACACACGTATGTTTGCTTAACGTCCTACTAAATGAGATGTACATTGTTTTATAGTCTTGCCTTCCTTTAACCTCTTCCCCTTCCTCCCTCAGGTGGAGTACCGGGTCCAGATGCCATGCCTGGGTGGAGTCCAGCTGCTAGAACTCTGCGCAATATCACCAACAACTCTGACATGCAGCAACCCAACCGGCCCGCTAACGTTGCACATGTAAGAATACAGAACTTATTGTGTCTTGTATCACGATTGACAGAGAATATGATAATTGTTGTTGATGTTCTCTTCATCATTCGTTGTTATTCTTATGATCATTGCATGAAAACATTATAGCATTTCTTCTAATAGTCTCTAATAGCTAATATAAAATTGTCTCCAACCTCGCAGATCCTCCAAAGTATGACAGCCAATCAGACTAAGCCATTAGACCAGCAGACGAATCAGAGTCAAGCTCCAACTCCCAACAGTAACAACCCTCTCCTCCAATCAAAGCTGCCTGGCCAGCCACTTACAGCCGAGCAGCAGCAACAGTTGTTACAGCAACAACAACAGCAGCAACAGCAGCAACAGCAACAGTCACATCAAGTTGCCCAGCAACAGCACCAACAGTTGCCGCAACAACAACATCCCATGATGCACCTCCAGCAACAACAGCAGATGATGCAGCTACACCATCAACAACAACAACAACAACAACAGCAGCAGCAACAACAACAGCAACAACAATCGCAGGTCCCACAACAAGGGTTTCCACAGTTGCAACAGCAACAATTTCTGCAGCAACAACAAATACATCAACAGCAGCAGCAGCAACAACAGTTATTTACACAACAACAACAGCATCAACAACAACAACAACAACAACAACAGGTACAACAACAACAACAACCACCACAGTTCCCTCAGCAGCTCTCTCAGCAGCAGCTGCGCCCCCAGCAACTCATCCGGCCTCCGATACAGCAACTACAGCAGCAGCAGGCCCTACAGCAGCAGCTGCAGCAGTTCCAGCAGCAGCAACGCCTGCAGATGCTGCATCAGCAACAGCAGCAGCAACAACAGCAGCAACAGCAGCAGCAACAGCAGCAGCAAACGCAACAGCAACAGCAACAATTGCATCAGCAGCATGTGCAGCAACAGCAGCAACATTTCTTACAGCAGCAGCAAATGCAGCAGCAACACATGCAGCAAATGCAGCAGCAGCAACAACATCTTCAGAACCAGCAGCAGACGTTGCAACATCAGAACCAGCAGGCCATACAGCAGCAGCAGCAGACGCTACAGCCCCACGTCCAGCAGCCTCCTCCCATATCCCTGTTTGGACACGAGCCGGGACAAGCAAGTGAGTGCAGCAAGGCTGTCGTTGGTCACAAATTACATTTATTAAATCGAATTGTAGCGCAGTGATAGAGAAGCAAGATAAAGCGGGGCTGCGCTTTCACAGTCGTAAGTTTTGTGTTCTGTGTATTTATGCTGAATGAGTTATGAGTCAGTCATGATGAGTGCATTTCTGGTATCACAGTAATATGCACAATTATTAGGCCAAGATTTTAATACTTATTTTTGCATGACTGCATTTCAATAAAATTAACTATTCACAATTAGTTGACTAAATTATATGACTATTCAATTCAGAATGTCTTTAGTATCGGACAACTCCTTAACACATTCGGGGCCATTGGGATGAGTCTAATTAATGTCAAGAGGACCGGGGAATGTAAACAAACGTGGGGCTGTTTGTACAGCTAAATCTATACTTTATAGTATTGCTATCTGTCCATTCTCATTGTCAATTGAGTCCATAAACCGTCCCTTCAAAATGGCTTAAAGAAAAAAAAAATCATCAATAGGTTCTCATTTTATAGCGCCGCGAATATGAGCGTTATAGGGGATTTGGTCTAGTATATTTTCTGGAAGCCGAGATACAGGGCTAATAGCTAATAATGTTAAATCCAATGGCATTTCGGTTATAGATACGCTCCAGTTAAAACTCAAACTGCATATGATCGGTACGATCCTCACGCATGTATGCATGAAAGGGGGGGGGGACGGGGACGTCGTTTCTGATTATCGATTACCAATAACCGCGTTAGCTTCATAGCCGAACGCCTGGTTGGCTATCAAAACAAGGCCCGATCGGGATGTACTTTACGTGAAAAAGATCCTACCGTGGTCCGGTGGGATGTCCCAGAGCATTTCCCCGTTATCGATCGCCATCTGGTAGATCGATATGTCCATTGGCTGATGATAAATCCCCTTATTGCATGGTGAAATCTGCGATCCATAACGTAATCCAAGCTACATGCTGCACATCTATAATCCTGCTAACTGAAATCTCCATTGAAAAAAAATACTGATCCGTTCATCCACAGGGCACACTGCATTATTGCGATAGCGCCCCTAAGAGGATCTGGCCGGTATTGCACCTTGTCGAATTCATAGAGTAGGGTAAATCTGCAGTGCTGCTCGGCGACCTTGAATAGGTTATTAAAATGGAATAAAAGCAATAACAACTTCCCACGGATTTATCCGTGCCTCTGTCCACAACGCATGGACTCGAAACACGGAGATCTTCGTGCTTGGGCGGGATTGTGTTAAGAATTCACTACACAAGTTGTAGTTGTAGCTGCATGTGGAGAATCTTCATAATATCAGGAATTATCAAAGGATGAGTGTTGCACTCTCAGTTATGTTTCTGTATTTTCAGCTACTAATTATTAATTAAAGTTAGAATTTGTAATGCCATCAAACAGTGACCTTTCGGCAAAAGTGCCCAGCTTGGTAGGGATCTTTTGCCTAGAGTTTGCTGTTTGATGTCATCCAACAATAATTTTCTCGATTTAAAAAATCGGTGCATCTAAACTATTAATATAAATTTCATCATCAAGTTTACTTGCTTTTAGGGGCGGCTAGGTGGTGTAGTGGGCAAGTCGCTCGCCACCAATGCAGGAGACGCTGGGTTCGAGCCCAGCTCTCCGCATTGCTATCAGCTTGGCTGGTCGTTCATACTAACACAATTGGCAGTGTTAGGGGTGGGAAAGCTGATGGGTGGGGATCGGACGTTGTGGACAGCGACTCCTACAGGTCGGTTGGTGCGCCTGCGCAGCAGAATCAGGAAGCGACGGGGGCGGCGTGTCCCTCCCACGCAGACCCCGCCGCTGAGAGATCGCGCTGTGCAGGTGAAAAGATGCGACGGCTGCTTCCTCGAGTACCGGAGGGGACACGTGATGTAAGGCTTCGTCCACATTGCAGCCGGCTTGTGGGAGGCATGGCCTAACAGCGTTCGAGACAGGCGAGGGTAGAATTGGACGATACGAAAAGTGGGATGGGAGAAAAATAGAAAATGGGAGAAAAAGTAGATAAAAAAAAAAAAAATTTACTTGCGTTTTTTTTTGCAAGTTTATTTTATCAACCACAATACATTTAATATGCAGAATAACGCTAATATTGTCTACATTAGCGTTATTCTGCATATTACATTAATTGTGATTGATTGTTTTTTAAATGTTTTATTAAAACTAGATTCATGGTTTCTGCCAGCAACCTTTTTTTAAATGCATGAACACGGCTAGGCTGTGGCTACATTGATCCGTCACTGAACGGATAGAAATTTGACGGAGGGTATTACTGTACTATCAGTTTGTTCATTTGTAAATAAGAACCTAATGTAATGGGTGTCTTTGCAGATGGTAACGTATCCATTACTTCCAGAATTTAATCCTTTCTGAACTTTTCTGCTCGTCAAAACGGACAGAAATCTGGTGGAAACAGATTCTGTAGTACTGCAGTCAATATATATATATATTTTTTTTTACCGGCCGTGGCCGTCAGGATTTATATTTATATTGTTTCCTCACTTACTCTGCGAGGTGGGGAGGCGAGCCCCGAGCGGACTCTCGCTCTGCCGGACGCGACCCGCTCTGGGGACAGTGGCAGGTGGGGAGTTGTACCGGGGCGGTACACCTGTCAAGCGGTAACGCAGTGTCCTGAGGCGAGCGCAGGGAGGACGGAACCCCCCCCCCCCCCCCTGTGGAGAAGAAGGGCAAAAGCTTGATCTTGATTTTCACTATGAATTCAATCGGTCAAATGACGGGACAGCTTTTAGCCTTTATCTGTGAACGTTACATTTATTTTTTTGTCAAAGACGACCCTAACTGGAATACAATTATTCTTTATTCTTTTGTATAGCCATCAGACAAGATGCTTTGGAACATTTTTACTGTCCGCCACCAATGAAATGTTTTGATGCACTGACTCAGTGAGTCTAAATCGTTTAGATTTATTTACTATTACTAGTAATACTGATATTAGTGTCTGTCCTTGTCTTTCCAGTCCCAGAGGATGGATTCCTGGTGGGCTGTGTGTTTGCTCTAGCTGACTACCCTGAGCAGATGGCTGACAAGCAGCTCCTCGCCACATGGAAGAGGGTAAGGAAACAACCCGTCTGAATGTATGCAAGGTCAGGTATGCTGGTGCTGCTAACCAATGATGCCGGCTCTCCAACATGAATCTGTATCTACACCTCTACTACAAGGCACCTGGCTCACATGGAACACGAGACGATCTAGAATATCTAGAATCATGTTTAAAAACATGTAACAAGCGTCCGAGGTATTTGTCAGGAGGCAGTGAAGCAGCCCCCATTTTTACATCCAACTGACATCACACATTCCTGGCTTCTCTGTGATTTCTAGTTTTAGGGACAGAGGGGTGCATGTTCACAAATGTTGCGTGAGCTGTCCTTGGGCACAGGAATAACGTGTGTGAATTCTTAAAAAATGGGTGACATTACCCTTTTAATACATAAACAGGCCTATTTTGGGTCATGGCCCATAGTTCAAGAAACACTGGAGTTTATTGTTAAATTGTGTTTTTTTTCCTCTCTGCCTCAGATCATCCAGGCCTACGGGGGCACTGTTGACGCCTCTCTCAACAACCGCTGCACACACCTGCTCTGTGAGAGTCAAGTTAGCAGCATGTATGTCCAGGTAAGGACTCTTAACAACACACCTACAAATAAATCGGAGTGTGTTTAATCTGTGTGTGTTTTGTGATGTTTAGTTTGTGTCTTCCTCCTCCTCCTCCTCCCAGGCTCTGCGAGAGGGTAAGCGATGCGTCACCGCCCACTGGCTCAACACCGTGTTGAAGAGGAAGAAGATGGTTCCCCCTCATAGAACGCTGCACCTGCCCTTCGCCTTTCCGCCTGGAGCCAAACCCTGCTCACAGCACGTAGGTCTCCTCCTCTCTGAACACTAAAGTAACAACGTGGTGCTTTCTTTGTTAGAATAAGGGGTCTACATGTTAAAATAATAGCTCTACAGTCCGACAGCCATCACTGACATAGAGTGTTTGGTCAGTAACATGGGTCTCCCGGTCCCTCCGCAGTAAACGGAAAATACATTTTCTGGAATCCCTTCCCACTTTCTCCAATCAGGAGAGAGAACTCCACACTGTAAAATAATAGAAATACAACTTGGTTATAAGCAAATATGACATTGAAACAAGTAAAATAATCTGCCAGTGCAGTAAGCAAATTTGGCTTAGCAAGATTTCTTGAAATAAGTAAAAATATCTCTGGTTCTCTCTCCTGATTGGATAAAGTGGGAAGGGATACCAGAAAATGTATTGGGACTGGGAGACCCATGTTACTGACAAAACACTTTATATCAGTGATGACTGTCTGAATGTAGAGTTATATAACACTTATTTGAACAAAAAATACCACTTACAGCATCTTTAACTCATTTCAAAGCCATGTGGAAAAGAAAACATAGTAAAATTACAAGTATCATACATAACATTGAAGATTCATGACCCTGCACTCCAGAGGATTGCACTTTAAAGCATTACTTAAAACACATATTTCCAAAGTGGTCCTCGATGGAAAACATAAAAACACGATACCAATAAAAAACAAACACAATAAAAACAAGACATAAAATATGTTTTGTACCCTGCACTGCAAGTTAAATCATGGAGTTGGGCTGAGCAAGAGAAGACTTTCGCTCTTTGTTATTACCAAGTATCTGATGCTGGTCTTAACTAGGGCTGACCTTCGATTTTTTTTGGAATTCGAAGCTTCGGGGCCGAGAAAGACTTGTACAGCACTTTGTTCAACTTTGTCAGTGCTGTAAAGTTTAAACCTTTTTAAATCTTAGACAAACAAAACACTTTGCTTTCATGAAATATTGTAAGCAGTCATTTGAGGCTTTATAAAAGCAGCACAATGAACACAAATCTGTCAGTGCCGAGTCCGACCTCATCTTAAATAACAAACAGCATTGCTTGTTGTAATTAACAAAGAGAGGCAGAGTTGATTTAGCACAACAACAAAAAAGAAATGCATTTTTTCTTTTTTTTATATAATCGAATTTTATTTTCATATTCGAATCCCATGCCCATCGAACGAAGCTTCGAAGTATTTAAGACGGCCCTAGTCTTAACAGAACCACTCCCTCTGAATTGTCCAACTATACATCAATCAATCAATCAAATCCTTTATTTAACCAGATAAGCATCATTGAGATTAAAATCTCTTTTTCAAGAGCGATCTGGCCAAGCAAGGCAGCAGAAAGTTTCAACATAAAAAAGAACATCACAATAAAATACAGATAAAACATTTACAGCAAGCTCCAATTTCAGGCAAGTTATCAAACAGGCAAATGATCAAACACAGTTGCACTGTCCGAGGGAACTGAGTTCATAGGATTTTAAAATGGCTTTGAATTCTCCGAGGGTGACCAGTCCTGGTAATTTTAGGTCCTCCTGTATCTTGTTCCAAGATGAAGGAGCAGCATATTTGTGCACAAGAGAGAGCCATCGAGAAAATCGCCGTATTTGTAGAGATGGGTAACTTGCAATGGTATATAGGGTGCAATGGTGCACTCGATTTCCACATCCCGTGACAAAGCGTAAGGCAGAATGGTACACAGTATCAAGCTTTCTAAGGTACTGATCAGGTGCATACATGTAGAGTAAGTCACCATAATCGAGTAGTGGTAAGAAGGTGGTCGAGATCAGGTGACTTCTCACTTTAAGTGAAAAACAGGACCTGTTTCTGAAAAAGAAGGCGAGTTTAAGCTTCAGCTTTGACACAAGTTTGTCTATGTGAGATTTAAACTAGGGCTGTCAGTTTATTGCGTTAATTAGATTAATTAATTACACAGCAAATTATTGCGTTAGTCTACTCTTTATAGCATATAGCCTGCCTCTAGTCTAAATGTCTATCTTTAGAGGATGACTTTGCAGCATGAATATTGTTTGGGATTCGGCAAGCACGCATTCGTTATTGAAAGTGAAACACGGATTCCCCTCTGGTCGTGCGCCATTCACTCGGTGTCGCGGGCAGGGGTGGTAGCGGCGCGCCCGGCGGTTACCCCCCCGACCCTTTCTTCTTCTTATTATTATAACGTTACTACTTATGATTACAAAGGCATTCGTTTTGTGGCATTAACGTTATATAGTTACACGTTCAATAACATCAGTGTATTTACCGGACCATAGCAAGGCAAGCGTTACTCAATTCATATCTCAGTTCCTTTCTTTGCTCAGAGCGTGCCGAGTTGTGCCCATTCTGCGGTCTGTTAATAAAGTTTTCAATCAGACAAGTGTATAGAACGAAGGGCTTTTATTATAACATTCGTTGCAGTAAAATCATTATGCCTCGTTTAGTACTCCTGAGGAGCGACGGTAATTCACTCCGGCGGGAGCTAATGTATTAGCCGTGTTGTGAGCTCTGATCAATGGCTGACATTCAGGAAGTAAAAACCTAATACGCGCTTGCCGATTGGTGGTAACACACTGCAGGACGCTCCAACGTGTGACGCGTCTCTCTTCTGACCAATCAGTGGTCTGCAGTGTTTCTCACGTGACTTTTCTGGTACCCAATAGGGTCACTTGGAACCTCGACAGAGGAGTAGGGTATATCTGCAGAGCCGCAAGCCCAACGAGAGCAGGGTACTTTATTATTATTATTATTATAAAAAACAGCGGTATTCAGCCTAACTCTGCGGTACCGCGGTAATACCGATACCGCGGCAGCTCTAATTTACAGACTTCTTTTTTAATATGGTCCATTTGCATGTTCTTGGTATCTGATTCTAGGGACATCTCTGAATCTCAGGGAATGTATTCCCAGTGTCAGAAATACATTTCTGAGGGCTAGATCCACAAAGAATGGATTGCACTGTGCAAGTTGCACCCTTACTTACAATTCATTATGAATTGAAAATGGGGGACCCTGATGTAAACAAGACGAAAGTCTTTCTCTGGTCTGCATCCCCTTAACAATTGTGTGTATTGAGCCGTACTGTATTGTACCCATTCTGCAATCTGTTAATAACATTTTCATTCAATCAATCAATCTGCACGGTGATTGATTGAATGAAAATTTTATTTTGAGTAAATTGTAATGAACCAAATGAGAATATCAATACATAATTTTTTATCTTTGACTGTGAATAACACCATGCTCAAATTGACCAGACCTGAAAAATCTAAGCAAATTAATAGATGGAAGATGATTAAACAGAAGGTTTTGTAGATAGAGTACTTAATTCTGCCATCCGGACACATGCAATTTGAAATATGATTATAGAATATAGAATATCAGGCATAAAATGGTTATGCGATTAAAATGCGATTAATTAGTTTAATTAATTACAAATCCTGTAATTAATTAGATGAATTTTTTTTAATCGCCTGACGGCACTAATTTAAACGTAAGGTTCTTGTCCACTGTGATGCCTAGATATTTGTAGGAAGCAACCCTTTCGATGTCAGTCCCTCCAGCAGTAACATCTCCTCAAACTCTGTCCCTGCGGGCCACCGTACATTCTTAAAGGTCCCTTGTCTTATAAATGGCCATTTCCAGTTTTTATCATTGTTTTCTAGCAATGGGGGTTTGTATCAATGGGGTCTGTGTCTCTAATTCTCATTTTGGCGGATTGCTCCAATTCAGTTGAGACAATATCCTCCCCCAGTGAACTAAGCCATTCTGATTTGACTTGCTATCCTACGTAGCAAGGAGCTGATCTGCATAACTAACGCCCCCTCTATGGTTGTAGCGCAACCATTCACTCAACAACAGAGCGAGTGGAAATACCGACACTTCCTCAAACGTGTTGACGTGCGTGGGTGCCGACAGAGCGAGCGATAGAGAGGGACACGGAGCATTTACACACATACTCACGCAGGGCAGGAGCTTCTCTCGGGGAAACGCACGCAGTCGGGAGCACTCGCATATCGTGGCACGGGAGAGAGCAGAGAACGAGAACGAGAGAGAGAGAGAGGGAGAGAGAGAGAGAGAGAGAGGGACACGGAGCATTTACACTCAGGCGGGGCAGAAGCTTCTCTCGGGGAAACACACAGACACAGTCGGGAGCACTCGCATATCACTGTCAAACTGCTGCACTGTGGGTGACTGTCACTCAAAGCGCTTATGGGCGGAGCCCAGCCCAAAACAGCTTGAAATCTTGAAGTGGAAAAATGCTGCTTTAGAATACTTGATTAGAAATACAAAACAATTAATGTTTTTGAAAAAAACCTTACAGGTGTGTTCCATAGACTCACAGGAATTGTGTAACATTGCCCAAATAGTGAAAGGAATAGCAAGACACGGGACCTTTATTGTGGTGGTCTGGTCAGAAGAGCTCAGTGATACACTGGTTGAAGAAACATGGCTTGGTTTCAAAACCAGATTCTCAACAGTACTAAACGACATGGCCCCCCTAAGAACCACCATGGTAAAAAAATCACGCTGAGCCGTGGATGCACTCCGAAATATTGACCGCTATGAAAGTCGGAGACAAAAAATGCTGAGTTTCGTAAAAGTCAGTCAAAGCTTACCAAAAGCTCGAGCAGTGAACTCCAAGCCCACGTGACTGAACTCAAACTGCAAAGAAACTGACTAAGAAATGACGTAAACTCCATGATCAAAACTGCAAAAAATAATTTCATCAATGACTAAACCGAGGAAAACAAATAAACCCAGTGAAGCATTTTGTATAAAAGTATTCTGTACTTCTGTATGACAACTATTAAAGAAACTTGAAAACTTGAAACTTGAACTTGAACTTTGGAAATTACTCAATAATCAACTAGGATGCAGTAAAAAACTTAAAACCAGATTTTCAAACATAAACATAAATACGGACAACAAGCTCATCACAGACAAGCTGGATGTGGCCAATTACTTAAACATTTTCTTCACAAACATAGCCACAACACTGGTAAATAAACTACCCTCCCACTCAGGGCATTTTGGGGTAGAACATATCATAGCCTACTACAATAACCTAGGTGTCCGCAAAGACGATTTCAAACAAAAAATGGTAACAACAGCTTGAGCGCCCTCCAACCTAACAAGGCCACTGGCCATGACAATATCCCCTCCAAATTCCTCAGAGACTCAGCAGCCGCCATCACCCCAGTCATCACACACATAATAAACCTCTCCATAAAACAGGGACACGTACCCAAAGACTTCAAAATTGCGAGAGTAGCACCCCTGCACTAAAATGGCAGCAAATTAGACCCTGGCAACTACTGCCCTGTTTCTATTCTTACCTCCATCTCGAAAGTCATGTAAAAAATTGTATACGAACAGGTCTAAAAGTACCTTGCGAAAAAAAATATCTAATCTACGAATTACAATCTGGCTTCAGAACATCCCACTCCACTGACACATGCCTTCTCTATTTGAACGACCACATCAAACAAGAGGTGGACGTGGGCAAATACTGCGGCATGGTCATGCTGGACCTACAAAAGGCCTTCGATACTGTCAATCACTCCATTCTGATTGACAAGCTAAAAGCAATTGGTTTTGATAGTCTATCAGCAGGGGAGGAAACTAACTTTTTGGCTTACCAGCCAACTGGCGAGTATATGATTTTTTTTACCAGCCAAACTGATTTTTTTACCAGCCAAAAATAAATCGTTAATTGTGATAATAATTACTTGTATGTCTTCGTCTAAATAGATTTTCAATCATAGTAATAATCACACCGTGTCTCTACTCTTTAAAATATTTATTAGCATAAAACATTAATAAGTGTCTCTACTCTCCACAATATTAGCATTAGGGGTGGGACGGTACGCATCCGAACCGTGTACCGTACGGTACGACCCCCACGGTTCGGGGCATCTGTGTATCGTACGGTTCAGATGACGCGCAAATAAAAAAATTCATTTGGCCGGGCCGGGAGAGGTGAGCGCTGGCTGCAGGCAGCAGCAGCACTGCAGCCAGGTGCTAGTCAGTTTGTGTAAAAATGGCGAGCACAATATAAATCAATCTTCATTACGACTTTAAAAACATAGCCATTAACATTACATAGGCCTACACACATCTTGCCATAGCGTTAGCAGTTTGTACAACACAACGCACGTTTTAACTATAGTAGCCCACCAGCTAATAGACTAAATAGAGTCAATGAAATGTTACCGTAGCTACTAGCTAGCAGAGGAGGAAATGGGAGTCTGAGAGGCGGAGTGTTTAAAGACAATGATTCAGATTCAGATTCCTTTATTAAGCCATTTGTGTAAAAACACATTGGTAATTGTTTCAGCGTTTACAGTGTATGCGTTTTTTTCCTTTCTTTTTTCACATTAAACGACAAACACCAACACAGACACAGGACAAAAAACTGCAGTGGGGGATTAATCAATTTAAATACATATATATATATATATATAAGTGCAGAGTTCCAGTAGGGACTAGTGCAGTCAGTGTCATTGTGCCAGTGTCACTTGGGGGCAGAGGGGGGAGGGGGGGGGGGACCTGAGGCATTGATCAGCCTGGCGGCTGAGGGGAAGAAGCTCAGTCTGTGACGAGCTTTCACAGCCTTTGGGATCCTCAGCCTTCTCCCAGAGGGGAGCAGGGTGAAGAGGCTGTGACCGGGGTGGGAGGGGTCGGCCATGATCTTCCTCGCCCTCTTCAGCGCCCTGGAGTCGTGCAGGGACCTGAGGGAGGGCAGGGGACAGCCGATCACCCTCTCCGCGGAGCGAATCACCCGCTGCAGCTTGGCGAGATCTTTTGCCGCTGCAGCGGGGAACCAGGAGATGATGGAGTGGGTGAGGATGGACTCAATGATGGCCGTGTAGAATTGGGCCATCATGGTCCTCGGCAGTTTGTATTTCTTCAACTGCCGGAGGAAGAACATCCTCCCCTGGGCCTTTTTGAGCAGGCCCGTGATGTTGAGCTCTCATTTCAAATCCCGGGAGATGGTCATGCCAAGGAATCGGCATGACTCCACGGAGGCCACCTGAGTGCCTCCCAGTATGATGGGAGGGGGCAGGGCTGCTTTCTTCCTGAAATCCACTACCATCTCCACTGTCTTTTGAGCATTGAGCTCCAGGTTGTTGCAGCTGCACCAGCTCTGCAGCCTCTCGATCTCCCTCCTGTAGGCCGACTCGTCCCCCCTGGAGATGAGACCCACCAGGGTGGTGTCGTCAGCGAATTTCAGGAGTTTGACCGAGGGGTGGAGAGAGCCACAGCTGTTGGTGTACAGGGAGAACAGTAGTGGGGACAGGACGCAGCCCTGCGGGGAACCGGTGCTGGTGGACCTAGAGCTGGAAATGCTCTTCCCCAGCCTCACCCGCTGAGACCTGTTGGACAGGAAGTCGGTAATCCACCTGCGAGTGGAGGTCGGCACCTGCAGCAGGGATAGCTGGTGCTCCAGGATGGGTGGAAGGATGGTGTTGAAGGCCGAGCTGAAGTCCACATACAGGATCCTGACATAGTTGCCCGCGCAGTCCAGATGTTCCAGCGTGTAGTGCAGAGCCATGTTCACAGCATCCTGTGTGGATCTGTTGGCTCTGTACGCGAACTGCAGCGGGTCCAGCACAGGATCAGTAATGAGCTTCAGGTGGGCCAGGACAAAGCGCTCCAGGACCTTCATGACCACAGAGGTCAGGGCGACAGGTCTGTAGTCATTAAGGCCCGTGACCATGGCCTTCTTGGGGACGGGGATGATGGTTGAGGCCTTGAAGCATGCTGGGACGTGACACAGCTCCAGCGAGGCATTAAAAATGGTGGTAAACACCGGTGCAAGCTGGTCAGCGCAGTGCTTCAGGGCAGAGGGGGAGACAGAGTCCGGGCCAACCGCCTTCTGACTAGAAAACAGCCGTTTCACCTCTCTCACACTGACAGAGAGAGGGGAGGGGTGGGGGGATGGAGGTTGTGGCTGAGTGGGTGAAGGAAGAGGGCGGGGGGGAACTTCTTTCTCAAACCTACAGTAAAATTCATTAAGCTCGTTCGCCAGGGGGAGGTTATCAGGCGCCTGTGGTGACTTCGGCTTATAGTTGGTAATGGTCTTGAGGCCTTTCCATACGGAGGAGGAATTCCCCTCAGAGAGCTGCTGCCGCAGTTTCTCTGAGAAGCGAAGTTTCGCCTCCCTCACCTCTTTGGCGAACTTGTACTTGGCCTGCCTGAACCGATCCACATCACCACTGCGCCTGGCCACCTCCTTCTCTGACCTCAGCCGCCTGAGTTGGGCTGAAAACCAGGGCTTGTTGTTGTTAAAGATCTTCCTTGATGGGCGTTTATTCAGGGCTGGGCGATATGGAAAAAAAGCATATCGCGATAACGATATGATAATTTTATTTTATTTCTCGATATCAATAATTATCGAATTGTTATAAGTATAAAAAAAAAAAAAAAAAAAAAAAACATTTTGTATGTTTATTTTGCAGCAATTCTTTGTCATTGCCGCCATCTTTAGTGTTACATCCCCTCACACTCCAGTTCTCAGGCTGCAGCTGGTTTAAAAGCTAAAGTAAACCGGCTTCTCTGCTGGCTGTGGCTCCAGAGGAGTTGAACAGTTCTGGCTCTGCTAGTTTATTTTCGATCTTTTGGCGCTTTTTTGGTGGACAAACCACCGCACATGTGCACTGTGACTCGTGACTGGAGTCTAGTTCTGCTAGCACACATAGCCTACTGTGTACAGATGGTTTCAAAATGTATTTTAAATTAGAAAGCAAACAAAATAAATGGACAAGAGAAAAA
This sequence comes from Notolepis coatsorum, assembly GCF_963971535.1. Lineage (NCBI taxonomy): Eukaryota > Metazoa > Chordata > Actinopteri > Aulopiformes > Paralepididae > Notolepis > Notolepis coatsorum. Next base: position 90,529,243 of record NC_140177.1, read on the forward strand.
GAAATCTGAATTTGGTCAGTATTGTCATTTGGACAAGCAAAGCCATTACTTTAAGTTGCAGGCAAGAAAGACAAGTCTGTCCACTGTCTCTGGTTTTAAAACTGCCCTGTTGCAGGTAAAAAAAAAAAAAAAAAACGATTTTTCGATTTTTTTTTATTTCGATATTCGATATCGATTATTAAAATATATCGCGATATTTATTGTTATCGTTATATCGCCCAGCCCTACGTTTATTAAACATCCAAGAAGGCTAACCTACAACTGTGTTTTACTAACTCCAACCGGGACTATTGCCGCTTTCCCACTGCATGCCATCACCTCCTAACGTTGGCGGAGCGCGTTGATAACATTGCCTGAGCTGGCGGTCCGTGACACTAAAATGTCCGTGGGGACCCGGCGCCAACCCATAGATAGTTCCAACTCACCGAATTACGTAATCCACCACAGTTGTGCTCAATATTTAAATAATGTTAGTCTAAATAAATGTAGACTGATGCATAATAATTTCAAGCAGAAAACGAATCTTTCCATTAAGAACTGACTATCAGGGAATTTAAACATGGTTGACATTGTTTTTTTGTGTTTTGTCTAAGTTTGTCTACGTTGTCAAGCCGGTGACATGAGTTTGTAGGTCTGCGCGCAGTGGTCTGTCCACTTCCCCTAGATGCGCAACATCTTCTAGAAAACGAGTGTTCATTGGAGGAGCTTAGAGCGCATCTGTACAACGATGATGTTCATTGGTTATGGTCGGATTATTATGAGGCGCAAATGGGAGGAATCAAGGGGGGAGTCAGAGTTCGGCTTGTGCCAGTGAGTGAATCAGCAGATTGCAGAATGATTTTTTTGTTTTGTTTTGTAATTACTAGTACTCGCCAGACTGGCGAGTGCTCTTCATGAATCACTCGCCAAACGTAAAAAATACTCATTTGGCGAGTAAAGTGGCCTAATTTCCTCCCCTGTCTTATCTGTGAGCTGGATGCAATCCTACCTGGAGGGGAGAGAACAGATGGTGGAGGTAAACGGTACCCTACCCCCCCCCCTCCCAGTCAGCTGTGGTGTTCCACAAGGAAGCATACTAGGACCGCTACTGTTCCTAATTTATGCAAATGACATGTTGTCAGCTTGTGACAGCAACTTGTTCCTGTTCGCGGACGACTCAGCCCTGCTGGTCTCTGACAAGAACAAGTTACAGGTTGAAAAAACCCTCGGCTCTGAACTAGGCTAAATCTGCACCTGGCTCGCTGATAACAAACTATCATTACACCTGGGTAAAACAGAGTCTATTCTCTTCGGTTCAAATAACAAACTCAGCAAGACCAACAGCTTCTCAGTTACAGTGGGTGACAATATTGTCACAAGGAAAGAGGAAAAAATGACATACCTAGGTTCCATCCTAGACAAAATGGCAACCAAGGTAATAAAAAAAGTCAACCAACAAACTAGATTCTTGTATCTGATCTCCTCTCTGGTAAACAAGAATACCCTGAAGACTCTGGCAGGAGCACTCATTCAAGGGTACTACGACTATGCTTGCACATCATGGTACCAAAGCACCTCAAAGGCGCTAAAAACAAGATTACAAACATCACAAAACAAACTGGTCAGACTACTACTTGACCTTACTCCTAAAACCCACCTCACCCCTGCTCACTTTGACTACCTAGGATGGCTTAGAGTAGACAACAAGTACAGCAACTTGCAATGGGCCTGGTCTACAAGATACACTACACCATTAAGGTACCCATGTACATGTCAAAATACTTCCCAAAGGTCAGTGAATACCACGACCACAACACCAGAGGGAGCTCAACAAATCATGTTAAACACAGATTCGGCTCAAACAAGGGACTAAACACGTTTCGCAATTATGCCACATCAATGTGGAACGCCCTACCCACAGCCGTAAAGGAATGTGAATCACTACCCTCCTTCAAAACCACTCTCAAAGAGCACCTACGGGAGACTGCAATTCGAAACTGGCCCCTGTAAATGTCCTAACCCAACCCCCTCCAATGTACAGTACATGTCCTAACCCAATAATACACGAGACCCTCTTCTTGGGACCAAGTAAGGTTTCATCGATAATCCAATGTACAGTTACCCCCCCCCCCTGCCTACCCACCCACCCAACCACCTCCAATGTACAGTCCCCACCCCAACTAACCTAACCTTTAACTAACCTGAAAACACTCTGGTTTCTCTGGAATTCTGACCCATTTTAATCCTTTCTCCTGCTGTGCTTTTGTCTTAGCCCCTTCTCCTATTAATCTCCTGTTTTCATAAATGCAATGAATGATATATGGGCTAAATAATGTGTAGGAAATATTGCCGGGTAAATAATTGTGTTAATTTCTCAGATCATCTCGCTGACGGGCTTCATGGACACAGACAGAGACGAGCTGAAGCTGATGGCCTACCTGGCTGGAGCCAGATACACAGGATACCTGTGTCGGAGCAACACTGTGCTCATCTGTAAAGAGTAAGAGGCATGGAGGGGGAGAGGAGATGGAGATGGAGGGGTAGATGAGATGGAGGGGAAGATGAGATGGAGGGGTAGATGGAGGGAAGGAGTGATGGGTAGATGGAGGGAGGGAGGGAGGGATGCGGATGTGTGCTTAGAAGGGGAAGATTGAGGGAGACTGGCATAGATGGATAGATCGATGGATGAGTGAGAAGATGGAATGAAGGAGTGATCAGCAGATCGAGGGGTGTAGATTGAAGGAGGGATGGAAGACTTTCATAGTTGGCTCTGCGTCGGAGGAGTGATTAACCCCCCCCCCCCCCCCCCCTCCATCTCCTCTCCAGGCCCAGTGGTATGAAGTATGATAGGGCCAAGGAGTGGAGGATCCCGTGTGTCAACGCCCAGTGGCTGTGTGACATTCTGCTGGGGAACTTTGAAGCTCTGAGACAGGTCCAGCACAGCCGATACTCAAACTACAACCACCCCGAACCACTGGTGCCTAACCCGCTGCTGGTGCACAATCTACTGGGTAAGAGGACAGGCCATTAATGGGGGTCAGGTCGGTCAACTTTGTTAGTCGATTGGGTGAGTTTGGGTTGAAGTTTGAGCACCTTAGGCGTGCAAGTCTTGCTGTCCTCTGATAATAACACCTTGTTTCTTACTCTTCCTTCTCACTCACGATTTTGTGTCTTCCTGGTTTCTTTCCCAGGCGCGTGGAGGACCCCGGTCAAGGTGTCGCCTGACGCGTTAGCGGTGAGTTGGCCAACCTCTTCATCATGTTCAACCAAGCAGTGTTTCATCATTATTAGATATCGCCTAAAATTCTCAGGTGATCATAACATCTAAGTATTGACGTGCATGTGTAAATGCACCTATTCAATCTCTGATGGGCTTTGCCATACAATATGGTGTAATGCCACAGGTCACTGGCTATGGTTGGAATTGAAATGAGAATCACCTGCTAGTTTGCTAAGTCACCTGTTGTTTGTGACCAAGATGTCTGCAACAGAATACAGTTTGGCACAGAGACTAAACTGGCCTCCTCCCTTTTCCCCCTCTCTCTAGAGTCTCCAGCTCCTACAGAAGCAGAAGCAGAGTGACTCCAACAACAAGCCTCCTAATAAGAAACCCAGGTCTGTCTCTCCTGTGTCTGTCTCCTGTGTGTCTCTTTCCTGTGTCTGTCTCCTGTGTGTCTCTCTCTCCTGTGTCTGTCTGTCTCCTGTGTCTGCCTGCCTGTCTCTGTCTGTCTCCTGTGTCTCTCTCTCTCCTGTGTCTGTCTGTCTCCTGTGTCTGCCTGCCTGTCTCTGTCTGTCTCCTGTGTCTGTCTGTCTACTGTGTCTGTCTCTCCCTCTCTCTCTCTCTCTCTCTCTCTCTCTCTCTCTCTCTCTCTCTCTCTCTCTCCCGTGTCTGTCTCTGTCTCTCCTGTGTCTGTCTGTCTATATGGATGTCTGTCTGCTTACAGAATATTGAGAATAGCACAACAGTCACATAGCTCCAAAAACAAGAATACTATTCACTAGGGTGCAGGGTCTGTCAGAAAGCCAGCATTGACAAATTAAAGACTAAAGATGAGAGTGCTAAAAGCCATTCTTCTAAAAATAAATAAAGAGTGGTGGTGCTTCTTAGAGGTGCTATAGATACTGTAATATTTGTATGCTGAGTAATTAAAAAAATATATGTAATATATGTAAAAATTATAATAACAATAATAATAATAATATATCCACAGAGCTTTTAGAAAGGTGCTTAACACTTTAATCGCCATGGGTTAAATTCATAATTTACCATCCCTCGCCACCTCTATTTGTCTATGGAGAAGTTCCCCTTCTTTGCAGGGCTATAACTTTTTTAATTCTATTGCTAAATTGCCATTATTATGGCCCATTCAATGTCCTATATGTATTGTTCAGGGTGTAGCAACGTTAAACTTTTTCATTCACATATTCATACTAAAATATGGTCTAAAGTATAAGTGTTTTTATCGTTTTCTGCAGCTTTCTTCAGAACGTGATTTATAGCCCTAAATGCATTATATTGATGATCAAATACAGTTTGGTAGGAATCTGTGCGAGATAAAAAATTTCAACTGGACGTGGTTCTAGACGTTTCTACGCATCATCTGATGATGGGCGGGGGATCGTTTATAATTCCGTGGGCAGCGTTAGATGATTCATCCAGAGTGGGTCATATGTTCATCAGATCAGTTAGTATAGAAGACGTTAGAAAATAACGCTGAATCTTACCGTGGCTTCCTCGCGCCGCTGGCAGATGAGCGTGGAACAGAATTTTTTCTATTATGGGATGTAGAAATGCCCGATCCATTTCCAGGTTGTATAATAGTATATACGTCCAAATCATGTTGTTTTTTCGAGTTATTTGCACCGATCGATGTTCACTGTGTCAATACGGAGTCTCTCTAACGATAGCGAGTGGCCGGACCACATATGGATGAGCACTACCGGTTCAAAGGTTAATTTCCGGTTGGCAATCTGCCGATCGGCCACCAGATGGCGCTCTTGAACCGCCTAAGAGTTGAGAGGAGATCAGCAGTGTGTCTCAGGGCTCCGGAAAGGAAATATGATTTCGTTGACAGATTTTTTAAATATTGACATCAAAGACGAGTTGCGGCGTCTTCGGCAGAATGAGCATGGCTAGGAATGACGTGAAAACTCGTCCGCGGCGATCATAGTGTTAAAAATGATTGTTTAATGAATATCTAATTTAAAATATTTTTGCAGGTCCAAAATGAATGTTATGAATGAATGCTGCATGTATCCCTACTTCGCATTTCCCCATGTGGAATGCACCTGATGACATGCTAGTGCTCTAGTGCAACATCTAGTGGCTGAATGTTATCTATACCACCTTTAAAGGAAAACTCCAACATTTTGGGAAATTAGCTTATTTGCCATCTACCCTGGAGTTAGACAAGAAGATACATACCTTTTTTCTTCTCTGTGCATGCAGTAGGAGTAGGAAGACGTGCACCGTTAGCCTAGCTTAGCGTCAGTCACTGGAAGTAGGTTCCTCCATTAGCCTAGTTCCCAACGTCTTCCTACTCCTACTGCATGCACAGAGAAGAAAAGGGTATGTATCTTCTTGTCTAACTCCAGTGTAGATGGCAAATAAGCTAATTTCCCAAAATGTTGGAGTTTTCCTTTAACTGCTTAGTGAATAGTCTGACGAGGTTGATAATTAACTTGTTGTGCAGGCTTGAGGAGATCCAGTCGCCCAATAAGAAGCTGCCTCCAGAGTCCACTCCACACGTCATCTTCACAGGGTTTGAACCCATACAGGTGCAGCAATACGTTAAGGTAAGACTCACTGTTCACCTTATTTATTTAACATGTGTTTATTTTAAATGTATTTATTTATTTTTAATTAAATGTGAAGCACTCATAGACCCACTATGTCACTGACTCACTCTTCCCCTAGTGGCGGCTAACATGCATCACACTTAGACTCATGTTCAGAGATGCTTTGCATCTATGACACTGTGTCCTGGTTTGACTGGTGTGACACGTCTACAGTGACGGCAATCCCCCATGAAGACTAGACCCGTTGAAATGATGAAGACTAGACCTGTTGAAACGATGAAGACTAGACCTGTTGAAACAATGAAGACTAGACACTTTCTAGATAAGTAAGTTGCTTTGGATAAAAGCGTCAGCTAAATGCAAATGTAGACCCGTTGAAACATTGGCTCCAATAAATGATCTCTGCATTGAGACGATGAGTGTGCGACAACCTTCTTTCAACCCCCACAAGCGTCCCCTGGAAGTCCCCAGACCCCACGTTGAGAACCACTGCTCCAAACTGTGTGTGTGTGTGTGAGAGTCAGTGGTTTGGAGCAGACACACACACACACACTGTTAACACACTGAGTGCCACGCCCCTTCCGGGAAGTGCATCTGGCCTTGCCGCCCATTAACCCCATGTAAACGCTCCCATTGTTTGTAGAGCTAAACCTATATTTTATATTATACCGGTAGCTATGGGTCTAATAACACCGTAGATTGTCAGTGAGTTGCTTCCAGTCAACGTGCAAAAAAAACTGATAATTTTTTCATCCGTACATTTCCGTTTTATACCGTTTTGAATATGAATTTGGGTGCTTCCGAGTAATTCCAGGAAAAAGTGTTTAGGACCCGCCCCCAGCCGGTAGAGAAAAGAAACGGCATCGTTTCTGGAGTGCAATAGCGTCCGAGGGCGGTATAAGACCGTCTGCCAGCTCAGACACATTCAGTACAGCATGCACAAGGTGCCCGCTGAATTATGAATGGCAATAGCGAATAAAATAAATACCGTGAGAAAAACGTAGATCTACGTTTTCCGGCACTCAACCGTCGGGCGACAGCAACGTAGTTCTACGTTAACGGCACCCAAAGGGTTAAACACTCATGCACACGATCACACGGAGCTAAAGAAACGCTCTCTCTGTTCCCTCCTGCAGAAGCTCCACACGTTGGGCGGCGAGGTGTCGGACAGCAGCCAGAAGATGACCCACCTGGTGGCTGGGAAGGTGACGCGAACGGTCAAGTTCCTCACAGCCATGTCCCTGGTCAAACACATCGTTACCCCAGACTGGCTGGAGGAGAGCTGGAGGACTCAGAAGTTTGTTGGTGAGTGTGTGGTGTGGTGTGTGTGACTGTGTGTGTGTAAACAGTAGTGTTTCCTCTATTCTACTGAGGGAAGCCCAGATCTGAGATTCTTTGTATTTAGTTTTTAAGTTCACTATGAGGGCCATTTCATGTATGCACGAGGAGATATAATAATGATAATCTGGCGTTGATTTCAGGATGATTAGATAATCAGCCGAAAAATTACAACGTGATAACTGGATAACACTAAAATGCCTTTTTCTCATCTTTTCCTGGAATTACTCAGAATCACCCAAACCATACTCATATTCAAAACGGTATAAAACGGAAATGTACGGATGAAAAAACGATCTGTTTTTTGCATGTTGACCAGAAGCAACTCACTGACAGTCGACAGCGTTATTAGATCCATAGCTATAATGTAAAATATAGTTTTAGGACTTGCAAGTCTGGCATTCTAAAACTATATCCATTGAATAAAGACCTGGCGCTGAAGGTGGATCAGCGCCCCCTGCTGCTGGTGGTCAATGTGTTAAGAAGGAAACGTGAATTGAGTCAGAATGACACAGAGCCTGGGATGATGTTTGATCTCTCTCTCTCTCTCTCTCTATTCCAGATGAGCAGAGCCACATGTTGAGGGATGCTGAGGCTGAGGTTATGTTCAGTTTCAGTCTGGAGGAGTCACTGAAGAGAGCCCACAATGCACCACTCTTCAAGGTCAGTTCACTTCCTGTTAGAGAACACAAGACCTTCAGTCTTTGTTTACTTTTACGGTACAATCTGCAATGCTGTCAAACAGTGACCTCTAGGCAAAAGTTGGTATTGCACTTTGTTTACATTGTTTTGCTTTGGTCTGATGTTGGAGTTGAGTGGGGATAGGGGGAGGGGTTGAGTGGGGATAGGGGGAGGAGTTCAGTGGGGATAGGGGAGGGGTTGCTAATGCTGGCCACACCTCAGGCTCTGCCAAGGGAGGTCTGGACAAGCCTAGTTAAGCCGGACCTGGACATGACACTCAACGCATGTGTGTTGCAACAATGAGGAGTCTGTGAATAAGAGACATTGCCTCGTACAAGTAAATGGAATGCGATGCCAACCGGGGCTCTTTTGCCTAGAGGTTGCTGTTTGACAGCATTACAGATTGTACCTTTAAGGAGAAGTCTCCCCTCTTTCAGAATATTGTTTTAGCTTGTGATGAGGACCAAATTATCAATTCTCCGTTTCTCCCTCCCGTCTTCTTCCTTCCTCTCTTTCTCCCATCTGTCTCCCTCTCTTTCCATCTTCCCTTCTTCCCTCCCCCTGCAGGGGAAGTATTTCTACATCACTCCAGGTATCTGTCCCAGTCTGGTGACTCTGAAGGCCATCCTGGAGAGTGCAGGAGGGAAGCTCGTGCCCAAACAGCCCTCCTACAGGAAGATCATGGAGCACAAGCAGAACAAGGTGAGGAGGAGAAACATGGAGGGTCTCGCCTCGCCAGCCCTTTCTAGGTGCACCATGGTCGTTCGCTGGTTGACCAAGCTGCAACCCGGGAACTCTTTATTTACTGTACCTAACCCTTACCTTAACCTTAGTGGAGACCTCATGTCTCACCCTAACCTAAATTGGAAAGAAATTACTTTCTTTAATTTATTTTCTTGCGATTGATTTTTGAAGAATATTTATTTATTTATTTATACATTTCTTTTCCAGCTTGGCCGTTTAGTGACAACCATGTACAACCACACACCGCTGTAATTTAGAATTCTGAGCATTTTGGTAGAATTCTAAGATGGGATTCTGAATGGGTTATAACTCAACTAGACTTTGTTTTATAGAGCACATTTAAACACAGGTTAAATCTAAAGTGCTGTAGAGGGTAGAAGACACCTCTGGGTCAGGACGGCCCCTCCTGGATAACGAGGGTTCGGTCACTGAGGTAAACAACCGTTGGAGCTCCTTCTCTTAAAATAGAGTCCTGGTCCCTGCGCTGCCAGGACGCTGTCCTGTGGGTCTGAACTTCCAAATTATTTTGGCAAGGAAACGTCGAGTCTAGACCTTCTAAAGACCTTGGGGTCCCTCCTGGACGCTGCTTGGAATCACCAGGGACTTCAGGATTCAATTACAATTATTAAGTCTAGGATTCAGTAAGCACCAGGACGTGTGTTTGTTGGCATGTGGAGGCGTGTTGCGAAGGTGCACGCTTCTTCCAAGCAGGGAAGAGGAAGACGGAATCTGATGTGGATTTGATCATGTTGCTTAATGGTGAATGGACTGCATTTATACAGCGCTTTCATCCTTAGGCCTCACATTCACTCACACATTCACACACCGACGGCAGAGGCAGCCATGCAAGGTGCCAACCTGCTCATCGGGAGCAGGGGGCATAAGTGTCTTGCTCAAGGACACGCTGCAGGGAGGAGCCAGAATCGAACCGGGAACCTTCCCGATTACCTGTCCAACGGCCGCTCTACCTCCTGAGCCACTGTCGCCCCTTAATGCTTTTCCCTGTACGTCCATCACGCCCTGCACCAAAACAACACAGCTGTACTCATCCAGCCAGAGAACTTATTAATGAGATCATCTGTGTGTTGAATGTGTTTAATTAAAAACAAAACAAACTATAATAATCAAACATCAGAATTGGATCATTCTGGGATATCCGGTGGTGCAAGGGAGGGAGTCATACGCAAAGGTTGTGTTCATGGAACACAATCCTGTACGACTCTCGGTGGGAGGGAAGGGTAGGGGATTTTTATTTGTATATATGTATGTTTTTAAGCTCGGCTCTCAACGGGACCTCACTAGTGGGATGTATATCTATTATTGCCTCGCACTCTAGAAGCATTACCAAAATTACAATGCAACATGTATAGACTATGGCTAGTTTGAATATAATGATATGGAACACCGGGGGAATAAATAACCAACTCAAACGCAAAAGCGTGCTCACACTGATGAAAAAAGAACATGTGGACATTGCTCTGCTAAGCGAAACGCACATTCTAGGGAAAGACATAGATAAATTAGCGGACAACATATACCATAATATCAGTCACTCCTCTATTGGTACGAGAACTCGGGGTGTAGCAATAGTCGTTAAACGTAAGTTGAATATTGTACTAAAGGGAGTATGGTCTGATGTAGAAGGTCGGATAACTATAGCTAAGATTGAACATAAGAACAGGAAAATAGCGTTGATAGCGGTATACGCCCCAAATTTGTACGAAGAAGATTTCTTCACTACACTAACCAATGCAATGTTAGACATTCCCGATTACTCATTTATAATAGGAGCGGATTTTAATGCCATCTGGAACCCAAGGATGGACAAATCTTACCTCGCCTTTTCCAGCGAACAAAAGAATTCATCGAAGGCATTAAAGGATTGGTCAAAGATTACAGGTGTAAATGACTTATGGCGGTTACTTAATCCCACGACCCGAAAGTACTCTTGTCGATCTGCAAGACATAATACACTATCCAGAATAGATTATGTCTTTGCATCACAGAGACTATTTGATAATTATGAAGTGGAAATGATACCCAACGCACTATCAGATCACTGTTATTTACTCCTTAAAGGTACATTTGGTATACTATCCTCCCGAGCCCCAAGATGGCGATTTAACTCGTTGCTGCTTAATAACAAGGAATTCATTACACAACTCAAAGAAGCTCTTATAGTATTCCAACGGGAGAATGCAAACTCGGTGCAAGACCCCAGAATAATATGGATGTCGGTAAAGGGAATGATCAAAGACTTCACGGATAGCTTTTCCTCCAAAATGCGCAAGAATCAAAGCACAAAACTGGATGAGCTGGAAACGCTTTACTCAACGTTATTTAATTCTCTGAAATACAACAACTCAACTCGACTAGAAAATCAAGTTAACGTACTAAAAATAGAGATCAATGCCATATACAGACAACAATCGGAAATACAAATACGCAGCACAAGACAACAGCAGTACTCCCATGGTTCCAAACCCAGCCACCTATTAGCCATGCGATTAAGAATTAATGCAACATTTGCAGATATAACTACCATTAGAGCACAACAAGTACTTGTAACAGATCCTGTAAAAATAAACGATACATTCAAAGTATTCTACTCCGACTTATATAAATCAGAAATGACCTTCGATCAAAACAAAATGGACACATTTCTTAATCAAATTATTCTCCCTAAACTTTCAGAGGATGACGCTAAACAGTTAGAAACACCGATCACACTAGAGGAACTCAAGAAGGCCATAACCGCAATGAAAAGTGGTAAGGCTCCTGGAAGAGACGGTTTCCCATCAGAAATGTACCTTTCTTGTTGGGACATAATTGGCCCCTTATTACTAAATATGATCTTATACTCAGTCAAGGAGGGGAACTTCCATAAAAATGACAATATTGCACTCATAACAGTCCTCCTTAAAAAAGACAAAGACCCCAACGAGTGCGGTAGTTATAGACCTTTAAGCCTCCTCGGAACAGATATCAAACTGTACTCTAAGGTATTAGCCATCAGATTACAAAAGCATATGACGTCTTTAGTTCACCCGGACCAAACTGGCTTCATAGGAGGCCGCCTGATCACTGAGAACATAAGACGTATACTGCACGGACTTGATGCCGACAAGGAGGACACCATACCTAAGGCGATGCTGTCCCTGGATGCTATGAAGGCCTTTGACAGGCTGGAATGGTCGTATCTGTGGGCAGTGCTAGAAAGGATGGGGTTAGGAAAAGGATTCATCGATATGATTAAAGTATTATACAAAGACCCATCGGCCATGATTACAACAGGCACAATCATCCGAAATATTTCCGGTATCACGCTCTGCCAGACAGGGTTGTCCTCTTAGTCCCGGACTGTTCAATCTATCATTAGAGCCTTTAGCACAATATATAAGACAATCCCAATCCATAGAACCAATCGTAATCAAGGGCACACAACAAAAAATTAGTTTATATGTGGACGATGTAATATTGTTCATGAAAAACCCCAACACCACATTGCCTCATCTGCTCAAGTTGATTGAGGACTTTGGTGATTTATCGGGATTTAAGATAAATTGGCCGAAGTCGGCTTTCCTTCCACTTAACACCCCTGCAAAAAAAGATACAACCCTCCCAGGACAGATACCGATGGTAAAACATTTCAGATGCTTGGGAGTGGAAATATTCCCTACCATAAGACAAACGGTGAAGCACAACTACACAAAAATCCAAAACAAAATCAAAGACGACCTTGATAGATGGGCAAAACTTAAAAACACAGTACAAGCACGGATATCAATAGTTAAGATGGATGTACTACCTAAAATCAACTTCTAATGTTCAATGCTACCGTTACCCCCTCCAGAGGGTTACTGGAAAAGATTACACTCCTCCACATACAAATTTATTTGGAATAACAAACCACCATGTATAAAAAGATCCACCGCACAGAGAAATAAAGCAGATGGTGGCATGGCATTTCCAGATTTTTTCCTATATTTTAAGGCGTACTCATTAAGTCTATTGACAACATGGTTTGACTCCCAAGCATTAGCATCCTGGAGAAAAATAGAAGAAAACATAGTAGCCCCACATAGACTGAAGGACATAGCATACACTAAACTACCAATCAAGCACTGTGAACGAAAATTTGGCCCCATAATTACTCATGCGATCCGGATATGGCGTGAATCACAAAAAAAAAATCCTAACCCACAAAAATGGCACAATCATACTCCCTTATTCAATAACAATGCTCTCTTAATTGGAAAACGACCTATAAGATTCCCTATATGGGAAGAGCAAGGCATACACTCATTAGGGGATGTTTTTAACAAACAGGGTTTTTGTAGTGATAAAGAAATACGCAAACATTTTTATCTCACCAAGTCCACATGGCTTTTTCACAAACAGTTAGAGCTATGTTTGAAGTCTCACGGTGTTCCATTAGACAGACCAATTGAACACCACAGATACCACAAATTCTTCTACGCAAGAGAGACATCGAGAGGTTTTGTTTCAGAATTTTATCATCAATTACTAACGTCCTCGTATGAAACCCTCCAACTTGACTCTGTCTGGAGGAGGGATATACCAGACCTGGAAAATGACTTTGATTGGCAAGGAGCCTGGGCAAATGTCCGACTTACATCAAGGAACCCGGATCATCAACAAATCAATCTTAACTATATTCACAGGACATACTTGACTCCTATAAGACTGTGCCGAATGGGGCTTAAACAAGATTCCAAATGCACCCAATGTACAAATGGGGACGAAGGGACATTTATGCACATGTATTGGGACTGCTCACCAGTTAAGGCATTCTGGAAAGATGTGACCCAACAAATATCAAAACTCGTATCTTGGAATATACCTGTACACCCCTCGGTATTACTATTGAATGATGTTTTTGAGTTTGCAGTGAATCCACAGCTAAAGAGATTGGTTTTATCGGGTATCACAGTAGCCAAAAAGCTGATCGCATCACGCTGGTTTCAACCGGAAAAAATGTGCCGTAAAGTTTGGTTTCTTACATATCTCGATGTAATTTACCATGAAATATCTACAGCAAGAATTCTGGGTCTCAATGAATCCAAAATGTCAATGTGGTTAGAAGTGGTGGAGAGAATAAAAGCTAGCTTATAATGGTAGTGTCTGGTTAGGTGCGAGGGATAGTGGAGGTACTTCTCAAGGTGGGGTCCGGGAGGGGGGGGTTCGAGCTGAGCATATGTGTGTAGTTTTTTTTTTAGATAACAGGTATTATGGGTATATCTTATATAAGACAACTAACAAAAAGGTGATCTCATTGGATGTGCCCTGACAATTAATGCTTGTATATCTTATCGTGTGTTGTCATGTTTGTTTATATGTTTGTTTAAAAAATAATAAAAAAATTAAATACAAAAATAATCAAACATCCAGAAAGAAATGCATAAAAAAATATTAGCTGGCTAATATTGCTCATTGAAATACCCTTGAAAGTGTGTTATATTTGTAATTCTGACCAGTCCTTGCCCATTTCCAGCAAAACACACACGAGTAAAATTTTATTTTAATTGTACACACACTAAAACACACAAGACCCTTGATGTGAGAGTCAGGAATCATATGACTGACTATAATGCACACACACACATATTTTAAACACAATTTTGCTTTTATTTAATTTTTTATTTTATGTAGAACCTTCCGGAGATCATCCTGATATCCTGTGAGAATGACCTCCACCTCTGTCGAGAGTATTTCCTCAAGAACATCGGTAAGATGGAACACATCAACGTAGGATTACTGCATGAAAACCTCATACTCTCACCCCCCCACAGATTGACATTCATACATTTTTTATGTTAAACTAGGTTTTCAATGGGTTTCATGTGCTGCATAGTCATGAAAAATTACACAGTTCCTCTTAGAGTCAGTGGAAAGTTCCATATTGATTCATGGTTATTTGAATTCTAATAAATAACTATGTAGATTAAGAAGTTCTACCCCGTACTTTCCCAGGAATGAATATTCTATGGAATATTTTGATGGAAGCGTAGTGCAACATTCATATTCATCTTTAACTTTTTTTTTTTTTTTTACTCCCTCTCCTTCCATCCATCTCTTTCCCTCTCTCTCCCTCCTGTTCTTTCATCCAGATGTGCACAACGCAGAGTTCATCCTGACAGGAGTTCTCACACAAAAGCTGGACTATGAGTCATATCCTTTAAACATGACTTAATACAACGTTGTGTGTCCTCTGTGATTGTTTAGTAGCAGTGGTGGCAGGGAGTAATATTTGGTGTTTCCATCCATCTTGGTCCTAATGTCTGTTCTATTGCAGCTTGTACCGCACTAAAACGCTTCATATTTGGATAATTACGATTAAAGCACTACTTCTAAGCACAGGGATTATGATTTTTCTCTGTTAAGAGAAACATTTAACTAGATTATAATGTTGCTTAATTAATTTCCTATTTGAGCTATAACTGGTGGTAATATGCTGGAGGAAACGCTGTAGAAGTAAGTAATCGTGTTTCTATGAATATTATGAAAAAGCACCAACAAGTGATCATATCTCATTCTATGAACTCAATTGATGTGTAGTTCGGGGATGTGGTCCTTCCAGCTACTGTATGTGGGACACTTTCACTTTTTTAAATTAAAATGATCTTTGCTATATTATTCATATTGTTATTGTCATAGTAGCATATGCGTTATTCTGCCAAAGTCATGTTCCTTAACAATCTCACATATAAATTTACCTGATGGTGACCCAATGAAGAGGAGGAATAGAGCAGTTTCTCTCCATCTACTGATGCCCTGTCCTGGAGGAAGCTCTGAAGAAAGACGAGGCAACAAACTTTGCAATGTACAGATCGCTCACACGGATGCTTTTTGGAACATTTTGTTTTGTACCCTGTGGATAGATAACCAGTCATTTTTGTAGCTTTTTGTAACATGTTTGATGATAAATACATAAATGGATGTTATTTTTGTGAAAAGAATAATTAAATTATCTAATTATTTTATGTTTTTTTTTTTTTTTTAATCTAATGTCCAGCGATTTAATGAATGGCTTTTGGAATAAATCAGTATTTTGTTGGTGAAAATAGCCTTGAGTGGATATTCTTGTGTGCCTTCTTATATAAAACAGTATAACATCTATTATACTAACATTGTATTACTATTGTGCACCAGCAATCTGAATTGAATGTTATATTTGATATGAATCATTTTCCGTTCATACTTATTAATAGCATTCTGGTAGTTCCACACTAGATCCATTCCATTTGTATTTAAAGGGAACATGCTTTGAGACAGCCACAAATATAGGCAACTTGTTTGATGTAGTAATTTACACAGTAATTCATCTTTGTGTTTGCTTTAAACTGTGCCCACTGGTTTTGGTGATTGAGGCAATATTTGGGCTGCAACAGGACTAATAATCTCATTTATTATTTTCTGCTCTTAATTCCCTCTCCTAAATATCTTTTCTATCACTTTGTCTTTTGCTGCAGGACAGGAACCCTCTGAAAACCAGAGTAAGGCTTAAAAGTATTTTAATGAGCTTTTATGGTGTTTATATGCTCCCGCCCAGTTAACAAATGAAAGGGAATAAACCTAACAAGCTAAAACATCTTGGTGAGCATGTTATCGGGTGTTTCGAATCAATAATTTAACCATCTCTTAACTGGTCAAACAGAATGTATTTCCTCCTAGATCAAATGTATCTTTGTATCCTCCATCACAACTACATGCCGTTGCAACAAAAGAAAGGCGCACTTTGTGTCTCCGCTCTCTCTTCATCTAACTCCAGATCCAGTCGATCCCCCTGTGGTTTGAGTTAAGATCATAATTCCTGATAGATTTGATTTAATTAATTCTTAATGAGGGGCTGGGGTAGTTACTGGTGAAGTTCTAATTGCTAGCTGTCAGACGGAGTGCCTGGGGTCATCTCCTGGCGCTGGGGGTGGATGGGTAGTGGGGGTACAACTATAGCCTCCGGTGGTGGCGCCCTCAAAACCATTCAAGACTGAATTAGACGGTGCCTGAGCCAAGGTCGTGTGCCAGATACTATATGTGCGTTTGCTTCAAGCGGGAGAGGATGTTTTCCAAGGTACGTGAAAGAAGTGCAGTCGAGGTGTTTTATGTGCAGTTTTTGTTGTTTTTCTGCGTTAACATCTTCTGTACTACACAAAGAGGGGAAGAAGGACTGCTTGGATCTCAGAAAAGTGCTCTATGAAGTGCAGTAGATTGACACTAGTGTGAAGAGATGCAAAGAAAGACTGGTAAAATGGTAAGTAGCTGCGTTTATATCCAAAGTGCTTTACAATTTGTTCCTCACATTTTACCCATTCGTTCACACCGACGGCGGAGGCAACCATGCAAGGTGCCAACCTGCTCATCAGGAGCAATTAGGGGTTAAGTGTCTTGCTCAAGGACACTTCAACACACTGCCCGGGAGGAGCGGGAATCGAACCGGGAACCTCCGGATTACCAGACGACTGCTCTACCTCCTGAGCCACTGTTGCCCCGAGACAAGACAAGGTATTTGTGAAAAGGTATGGAATGGTTCTAGACTAGAGGACCTTTCTTTTTTTGTTTTGAATGAATCTATCCGTCTCCACAAGCTAAAAACGTACCCTGGACGTGTTTATTCCACTATTTGCAGGATTAATGACTAAAAACCTTTCTAGAAACCCTTCTCAAGTGGACCCTCACTGTCTTCGTTCCCCACTCTGTTGACCTCTGACCCTGTCAGGAAACCAAGCGACATTTTAATTGAGGTGAAAATAAACTGTTCAACAGCTCATATAACCCAAAATAAACTATTCATATCAATACTGATATAATAATTCAAGAAACATGGGCTGATATTTAAGCATTACATCACGCGCAGGAGTGGTTTGTGAACAATAAACCGTGCCTAGGGGTGGTCGTTAGACCCCCCTAGGCATGGTTTATTGTTCACAAATCACGACTGCAAGTGGTGTAAAGCTTTTATACAACTGCCACATTCATCCAACCTTATTTCTATACAATAAACACATTAATCGAAGATTTATTGAAAAAACCATCCGCCAGAAAAAGTAATTCCCACAACTACAAAAAAGACAATTTGCCTCCATGTGGAAGCAGATCGGAAGTGCATCCAACCAACTAACACATCCAACTGTGTATTATTGGAATGATTGAGAGAAGTTGCCTCATGTGGAAGCAGCTTGAAGTGCATCCAACCAACTAACACATCCAACTGTGTATTATTGGAATGATTGATTGAAAATTTTATTACCAGATGCAGAATGGGTACAATACAGTACGGCTCAATACACACAATTGTTAAGGGAATGCAGACCTACTTTCCATAGAACTTCATTCTTAGATGCTTTTATAGAAAGTAGGTAAAACAAATTAAAAAGTTTTCTTTGCCCTATAGGAAAAAAACTTTTTCTTTGCCCTATTTTTTTATTTATTTTTTTAAACCTACTGTAGAGGGCCTAAACTTAACCAGTTGGAAACCAAGCGTACAGTAATAAAATTAGCAATCAATCAATCAATCAATCAACTCAATAGGCCATGCTCACTTAGAACAGCGCAGCACCCAGCTCTCTCTCAGTCTGACCCGCGTTGCAGACAGGTGTGTGTGTGTGTGTGTGTGTGTGTGTGGGGGGGGGGGGGGTGTGTGGCGGTGGGTGGAGACTAGAGCTAGCGCTGACAGTCAGAGAGAAGGAAAAAGAAATTGAAAAAAAAATGCAAATTAATCAATCAATCAAATCGCGATTTTTCTTTTGTTCTAGAATGACTCAAGACCCATCAATTACATCATCCAACATTGTTTAAAGGACTAACACATTCGCATGCCGTTGTATAATTGTGTATACCAAACACATCAAGTTGATAGCAAGCTTGTACGAGAAGCAGAGGTGGTGCTCTCGTCATTCTATTCCATTAGATTCTATACTGCATTTTCTATGACTATTTCTACCGTCCCCCAACCCCCACCACCTGGATTAATGAAGGGAAGGGACAATGACAATTAGGACAGCTATCCCAGGCCCTGAGCCTAAGGGCCAATAAATGGCCCCTCCTGAATGATCAGTTATAGGGCAGTTATTTTCACGAGCAGAGCCCATAACGCCCATAAAGTATCGTCCTGGGCCCTCGCAATACTCCCAGAGGTCTTAAACAACTATTATGTATATGGTTTGCTGATGCTATTGATATCAACTGCTGCTTGTCAGCAGTAAGATGATTGTGTTCATGCTCCCGTGCGTGGTGTTGTTAACATGTCTGTTCCGGATATTGAATGATGAACCGAAAGCCTAAGTGTCCTAAACAAGGCCATTCAAAACGGCAGGTCAATAGAGAATAACTAAGTATTTTGATTTGGGTATTGTACTTGAGTGCATTTCAAGGTACTTTAAATATATAATTCTAGGGAACTTTTACTCCTCTTAGCAACTTTTATCACTATTTGGTCCGTCATCTTAAGGACTGGTTCACTTCTGTCAGTACTGCAGTAGGCCGCTACCCATCCATGTCCATGTACAGTACTGTTGATAAGGACATCATTAGCCTATACATGTGAATAAGAAATCCACACACACACACACACAAGAACATCGTTGAGCTCAATTGGCATACACACATGTGCATACTAATTGGGCACTCCCTAATTAACTGCAATCAGAAATGCAAATTAGGAGCCACATCTTTGATTAACAAGCGGCGAAGTTCCTTGTTGGTTTGAGAAATGTCCTCTGTTGTGGGGGAAATAAAGTCTAAAGTGTCGTAATTAATCTTGAATACATGCTTAAAGTGAGATACTTCTAATTACCCTCACCTCCCCTCTGTGATGCATCTCTCCCACAGTTTGGAACGCCAACTTTCCCCTGTTCACTGGGAATGCTGAGGAATTGCAGACTAATTACACCGAGATGGGCACTGGGATTCGTCTGGGTCCACAATTTACATATGAGCTAATTAGGATATGATGGAACTAATTACTAATAATTTTAGCCAATTAAAGGGCCGGGGTATCTAATTAAGGTTTTTGGAAAGAGAAGCTTGGAGGAGGAAAGAGAGAGCAGTTACATTCCTAAAAAGACAAGGAGCAGTAGCCAGTTAATAGTTAACATTCTGAATTAAAACAATTTAACCAATTAAAGGGCTGGAGTATCTAATTAAGGTTTGTGGAAAAGAGAAACTAAAATCCAATGGAACTGAAGCCAGTTTAAATTATGTTTTCACAATTCTATTTTGATATTTAGCACATAATGCTAATGCTTTTTTATTTTATTTATTATGTATTTCTCTACATCATTTGAAATGAGAATTGAACTCTCAATGATTTTTTAGACTAAATAAAGGTTGAATGAATGAATAGATTAAATGCACTTGTCTGTGAAACTGAATAACCTAGTGCAACATCCATGCATTTTATGTATAAATATTAGGAAATTGACATTGCAGAATAGGTTAGTTTATACAAATATGCATATTAACTCAGAGAATGAGAGGAAAGTGTGTATTCAATAGTTCTATCCCATCACTGGTCTTGCATGTTTACATTGCCCTCTTTTGGCAAATAGTGGCATAGCATTTTCTTTCTTGTCTTCATTGAAACAGAAGAAGGCTGAGAGCGGGAGGTTCGGTGAGCAGGGTTGATTCAGGGGTTCCTGAGACTGGGGCCTTAAATCTCTGAGCACATCTCACAGGCTACATGTAAATCTAAAGGTGATTCATTACACAAAATGTGTGCCAATCACTGCTATGTCATTCAACAACTAAATTGTGCATCATAATTCACCGTATCAAAGAGTTCCACTCTATGATGTCACAGATAGACAAGACAATAAATATCAGTGTATTGGTCAGCCCTATAGTAACACATTTGTTAAGAAAATCAGATTTGGTGTGCATGTGTAAATATTATGGCATTACTGCTTTATTGGACAGACAGACAAGAGACAGGTGTGAGAGAGAACACTATACAAATAAAGACTCATCCAGCTTAGCCTATTTCAATATATTTTAAGTAAAATTTCAGGTATACGTTTTGTTTTTCTTGTTTAGCAATTATTCCATGAAACAAGTACAATTTATCAAAACAATCTAAATGGCCAGTGCAGTAAAAGAAATAATCTGACGTGAAATAAACTGAAAAGAAAATGTCTTAACCCTTTCACTACCGTCTGTAGTGTGGTAGTGAAAGGGTTAACCTTCTGTAGTGTGGTAGTGAAAGGGTTAACCTGCTGTCATGTGGCAGTGAAAGGGCTTCTGTATTGTCGCAGTGAAAGGGTTAACCCTTTGGTAGTGTGGTAGTGAAGGGGTTAAGAACTGACCCGCCAGGACAAACCCCAACATCACAGAGACACACAGCTTGATATTCTCAACAGGAAGCCCTTTATTAGTTATCCAACCTCACAAGCATCTCATCCTACAAGACCTTTGTACAACAAGGAGGCTGCCATCTTTACAAAAAGAAATCTGAGAACACAATTATTTACAGGATTGTGCAAACACGATAAGTTCTCTCCAAATAACAGATACATATCTGAAGGCGTGCATGCATAGGTTCAAACTTTGGCAAGGTAACAAAAAATACTATTTGTATACACATAAAAAGGCTTTATTTTTTATTTTTCTTCAAACACTTGCATGTAACCCCCCCCCCCCCCCACTAAGATTTGACTGTAAACACCAGTTACGGTAAGAGTAAAAGGGTTTCACAGTTCTTACTCCAATCCCCATTATTTGTAGGTATCAAAGTAACTCAGGTGCCAATCTAAAGGTAGTTTCTACACAGTAAAAGGTCCACACAGTGCATGTAACTCATTATAAAACCAACCGCACATACTGCCTTAGAATTGTTGCAAGTCCTGTGAAGCAAAAAGATACCATAACCCAGATGGACCGTCTGCAAAAAACATTTCAGAGTTGTCCGTTTGTAATGCAATGATAAGATGAATTTGGCAGTGCGTAAGAACTTAGTTCTCTTTTTTTTGGCAAGAACTCAACACCTCGCTACAAACCTAAAGGGATTGATTGTTTGAGCACAATAATCAGGTTAAAATTTAATCTGTCTATGTCTACCATTGCCTTCATCCAACATATAAAATCTACATAACCAGCTTTGATACCTTTACATAATAAAGTCTTTAAACAATATAATATTGTGTGTATTTTATATTCCATACTTTTGGATAGAATCTGGCCATCGGGTAATCAAGAAACCACAGCACCTCCAAGTTCCATCACCACTAATCCACTGGATCCATAACTTCCTCTCCAACAGACCACAAGCAGTAAGGGTTGACAGTTCACTGTCAGTCACCCACCATTATTCTCAATGCCGGCACTCCACAGGGATGCAGTCCATCTCTCTACGCCATCTACACAAACGACAAAAGTCCATCCACCAGATGGTACTCGCGTGATCTCGCGAATCCAGCTGCATCGCAAGGTAATCCACCACTGAACCTCTACTTCAGATATGTTTTTTTCTCCACATGCTTACAGTCACCAATGAGAATAAACTCTTAAAGACAACTAATTTAGCCAGGAAACCCATTGGTATTCCCGACCCCAACTTATCCGATTGTGTCACCTCATCCCTGATCGGCAAAGCACTCACAGACACACATGACCCAGTCCAGCCACTCTACCAGCACTTTACCCCTTCCTTCTGGCCGTAGGTATAGACTACCCATGTGCAGCAAGGCCCGCTTTAGCAAGAGCTTTGTCCCTACAGCCATTACCATACAAGCTTCAAATAAGTAACCTCCTCTTAAGATTACAATACATCTTCTGTGGTGTGTAGAGTGTCAATCCATGTCTTCTGTATCTGCTGTGTGACCCCTGTAATTAAGTGTTCCTGTAAATCCTGTATTTTGTATAATTCTGTATGTCTTACAGGTTTGTGTTATGTATGTACCTACTGTGGAAAATTATTTCCTACTTGAGAACAAATAAATAAA
>NC_140177.1:90556738-90584238 GCF_963971535.1 Notolepis coatsorum
GATCATCCAATTGCTCCTTTTTTAAATGTTTTACTATTATCTCCCAATTACAGAAAATGCTTTATGGGACTGGGACCAAGGTAAACAAACCGATATCACAGTGTCAGGACATGGTCAGGATTGAGACGTTGTCTAAGTCGCTGAAGCTGTACATGTGGCGTTCGTAGAGGAGCGCTGGCTCTACCGAGATGTGACTGTAACAACCAACCCCACACAAAACTCCTTCCCAAATCTGTAAACCAGAACCAACACCAACATAAGGATGTCCAGTCTGGGGCGTGTGCATTTCTATTTCACTACAGCGTTTCCATGGAAACAGAATGTTTCGCGGAGGGAGGTTCGCTAGTTGAAATTAATGGAAATGTTCTTGTAAATTACCATAATAAAGTCAAGATCTTAAGATATGACGGTTCTCAACTGAAACATTTATTTTACAACCTCTACAAATGAAATTAAGGAAATAAATTTCAGCGTTTCAAATAGAGTCCTTTTCGGTGAGAGCAAGTGGCTGTGGCGCATGTGTGCCTTTTTCACACAACAGCAAAATCAAGCATTCTGTTTCCATGGTAACGTAACATAGGATGACAATGTTGTGTCCTGTTTGAGCTTTCACACTCTTCAGGTTCACTACACTGAAAACCAGTGGTGTTCCCCTTTAATGATACAAAGTCTCAGCGTTAGCTTAGGAAAGAAAAGAAAGATAAAAGAGCGTCACAAAAAAGATATGGAAATGTATCTCAAGCCCTGCCCTCTTTTCTTGATCCTCCAATCGTGACTATTGCTTCCCTCAAACAGAAATGTTTAGTCCAAGGGAACCAACAGCCGTGATTGGAGGATGAAGAAAAGAGGGCAGGGCTGGAGATAGGTCCATTGAATGATAACACTGGACAGAATGATACCAAGATGTGACACTGAACAACACAAAAGATGGATTTCCAAATATCTATTTAGGCACTAGAAATTATGAAACATAATTAATAATAATAATTCATTATTTCTTCTGCTGATGGAATGGAAACATGGAAAACCACAACATTATGTGGACTTTTCCCTGATGTCACGGCTAATATTTCCTCTGTATCTTTCTGATGAGACTATTACACTCACTGATGGCACAACACCAGTACAATGTCTTAATACAATATGATAATCAGTACAATATCATGCTATATAGTGGAGGAATGATCAGATAATCAATAATTGTAGTTCCTACTTTCATTTCGGATTCACCTGAGCATCCTGTTTGTGGACAAATTATCATTTGAAGGAGATGTCATGGAAAGTAATCTTAGAGGGATAGTTCAGATTTGATGAACCCGAGTCCTATTTGCTCCTTACCGATGATGTTGTTGATCCATAGTGGGGTCAAGCTCCCATCTAGATTTCAGTTGTCTTCAGTCAGGAGCTTGAGCCCATTGACTTTGCATTGGTTTGTGGCTAACAAGCCAGAGCTAGTATGATGAGGAACAGCATGGATTGTGATGAGAAAGGACCTGGAGGTGGTATACCGTCATGGATCCATGCACAGGTATTGATTTTTACTACACCGTCTTCAACGACAATAGAACATGTACAATTATAGCCTGGGTCTACTTTTAAGTTAATCTACATATTTGATATGAAAATTTTAAATGTTGGGATCAACATTTGATTAAAGTATAGTACCCCTTTTGAATGAAAAAGCACCATGACAATGTATTGCAAAAATGTAATAAATCAAATAGAAGTGAAATCACACTGTACTTTGCACTGGAAATAAACCTGAATACAGTCAAATACCCTTATACTGTCAGAAACTAGAAACATTTTGTGATATGATATTTTGATCATGTCGCCCCACTCTACTACCCAGCAACAACATCACTGGTAAGTAGTAAATAGTTCCAAAAGTCAAAACTAACCCTTTAAATATGTCTAGTCTAGATGTCTACTGCCATCTGCAGGTGAAGGTGATTTACAGTATATAGTGAGCATGCTGGTCTGAGGAGGACAGTGACGGTGACAGTGAAAGGGACAGTGACAGTGTAAGGGACAGTGACAGTGAAAGGGACGGGGACAGTGAAAGGGACAGTGAAAGGGACAGAGACAGTGAAAGGGACAGTGACAGTGAAAGGGACAGGGACAGTGAAAGGGACAGGGACAGTGAAAGGGACAGGGACAGTGACAGTGAAAGGGACAGTGACAGTGAAAGGGACGGGGACAGTGAAAGGGACAGAGACAGTGAAAGGGACAGTGAAAGGGACAGGGACAGTGACAGTGAAAGGGACAGTGAAAGGGACAGGGACAGTGACAGTGAAAGGGACAGTGACAGTGAGAGTGAAAGGGACAGTGACAGTGAAAGGGACAGTGACAGTGAAAGGGACAGACAAGTGCTTCATGTTACAACCTCGGGCCCTCTCTTCTACTCAGTAAGGAGTGGACTTGGCTTCTGTGCCTGAGACCAAACAACTAGATATATAATGTTTCTAACTATTGAAACAGAATCATCAGGGTCTACATGTCAGTATACAGGGATTAAAGCAAAAAAAAATCTTCTGACTGAACTTTTTTTCAGGCCAAGTCTATTCTTATTTTAACCTCCACTGTATTTCTTTTTAATAGCGTTAGCGTTTTAAGGGAGCCTACTTGTAGAGCCTACTGTCCTGACTGTGACTATAGACCCTACACAACTGGTTGTTGTGCCAGGCAGGGAGGCTGTGTGCTGGAGAGCGTGAATGCAAGTCTTGTGGCTAGCTTCTGATTGATGGCGAGCTAGCACCCTTTTCCCATTAATTTGAACCATGAACTAAAAGGCTTGTTATCATACAAACAAGGGACTAAACACGTTTAGCAATTATGCCACAACAATGTGGAACGCCCTACCCACAGCCGTAAATTTTTTTGAATCCTCAGTGTTTCCCACAGGATTTAGTGAGACTGTGGTGGTGAGTGAACCTCTGCCCCTCTAGGGGGGTCCGGGGGCATGCCCCCTCGGATTTTTTTTTTTTTTTAGTTTTAAAGTTAAATGCATCAATCTGGTGCACTTTGAGAGCAAAATTAAGAGGCTAGATCTATGATGATCTTTGTGCTCAAAACACAAAATCGACTAGACACTAGAGCATACATTTGAGCCATCAAAGAAATTAAGCAAAAGTGGTTACCTGTGTTGAACTAGTTTATTTTTTAGAAGGAAAAAAATAGACTGGACTACTATTACGACTACTACCACTGTCAATACTACTGATACATCCCTATTGGCAAACTTTATATAAAAGAAAAAAAAATTATTATATATCAATCGAAATATTATATAAATATAATCAAATAGACGGAAATCCGTCTCAAGACGGAGCGCTTTAATGCCTTTGAGTACCATTCTGAAACTAGCTAGTTACCTAACCAGCACATACACAGTAGAATTAATTGCAGATTTATTCCGATTTATTAAGAGGGATGGTTGGCCGGGGTCTTACTCCCTAAAATCTACGACTAACAAATGTCAAATGTCATGATGTGTGCTGGGGGCGAGGTGTCACCCTCTTTCCACCACCCCGTTAAATGGCTTTTCTACAATCTACAGTTTGTCTACTATCCATTTACTCTCAGGGCCCAGTTGTTGAATTCCCTTTCAATCAATCAATTCAGGAAGTGTATTTAAAATGTAAATCTTGATCAACTTTAGTCAATGACCTGCGGTTCCTATTTACATTTTGAATGGATTAACCCTTTCAGGTGCGTACAATCTCACAATGTGAGATTGAATTTTGAGGACTGAACACTTCAATGACGATGTAACAATGGCTAGGACTCACCATTGAAACCTGCCATTGAAATAGACATTCAACAAAACATTCACCTGAAAAGGTTCAATTGAAGGTGAAACAACTCTAATCAAGTTCTCCACACTTCAACCCGTCACACGGGGGCTACTCTGTTCCTAGAGGTTGAGCTGAAGTGTTTGGTTGCTCTATGTATGAACGCCTGTGTTGGCCCAGGCTACCAGGCTGCTCGAGGTCTCCTCAAAGTAGAACTACCTGTCTGAACTGGCTGTCCTGCAGGCTTTGTTGGCCCTTCGCTGCCTTCTCTGGGGACCCAGAGGAGGAGGAGTGGCGAGACTTGGACAGGAACAGCCGACTGGAAGATGGGGAAGTGCCACTGGAGGTCTGTCCAGGAAGATTTTATGAGAGGGGAAAACATATAAAGCAGTTACACATACTGAAAGAGATTGGTCAGGAGATTGTGTGAAAGAGATCGATGTTGTCGAAACACGCACCGAGACATTTCTGCAGAGAAAGAGAAGTCACAGGCGATATAAGAGAGAGAGTGGTATTACATGACAGCATGCTCACATACAAATCCTTCCCAATTCCCATTTGCAGCACAGCGTCAAGAACACCATGCATACCAGGCATTTCAAAGCCATACTTGTTTGTTTTGGAAACCACACATTTTTGAAAGTGACAAAATCATCACTGTTCAAAGGTTTTCAGCATCAGGCAATTGATTCTCTTTAGATAGTTTTCAAGCAAATATTAAGTAATTTCACAACACAGACAGTTAAAAGCAGGAGCATCCCAAAATTATTTAACCCCACAAAACACCCGAAAGATCACCACAACCCCTTGCCATAACATTTAAACTTTGTTTACAATAGATAAAAAGGGAAATTTAAAATGTATCGGGTCTGTTCATTTTCAATTTTTGCAATTCAAGAAGTGGATTTTTACCCTATTCTGTCCTAAATTGGAAAACATCTAACATGGAATGCTTATCTGATATGTGAACTGACACATAACTTATGTATAGTGATAATGTATGTGTCTAACATATAACTTAGATATGTATACTGATATATAACTTAGATATGTATACTGCACATAACCTATTATGTACGTATACTGGCATGTAACTTCAATATCTATACTGGCATGTAACTTAGATATGTATACTGACATGTAACTTAGATATGTATACTGGCACATATAATTAATGTTGTTGTTTCAATTATGTAGCCAAGTCCATCATAGCTCCCATTGTAGCCCATATCACCAACCTCTCCATCAATCAGGGTCACATCCCGCAAGAACTCAAGCTTGCTAGGGTAACCCCTCTAGTTAAAAAAGGAAACAAACTAGATCCAGGTAACTACCGCCCCGTTTCTATCCTTTGTTCCATATCAAAGGTAATTGAGAGGCTGGTATATGAGCAGATAGACAACTACCTGACTGAACATAGACTACTGTACCAGTTCCAATCAGGTTTCAGAAAATCACACTCCACTGACACCTGTTTACTGTACCTGACCGATTATATAAAACGGGAGATGGACAAGGGGAACTACTGCGGGATGGTAATGTTGGACCTGCAAAAGGCGTTTGACACGGTCAACCACTCCATCCTACTAGAAAAATTGAGAGCGATAGGCTTTGATAGCAAGTCAGCCAAATGGGTCAAGTCCTACCTGGAGGGAAGAGAACAGGTGGTAGACATCAATGGCACCTTGTCCTCGTCCCTTCCAGTGACATGTGGGGTCCCCCAAGGAAGCATTTTGGGGCCTCAACTGTTTTTAATATATATTAATGACATGAAATCGGCATGCGATTGCAACCTGTTCCTGTTTGCTGACGACTCGGCACTCCTGGTCTCTGACAGGGATAAGTCTAAAGTGGAAAGTGTCCTGAGCAGTGAAATGAAAAAGATCTGCTCTTGGCTCAGTGACAATAAATTGTCTCTACATCTGGGAAAAACAGAGGCTATACTCTTTGGGTCAAACGCCAACCTAAAGAAATCCCAGGGTTTTAAAATTAGAGTAGGTGAAAACGTTATTGAGGATAAAGAGGAGGTCACCTACCTGGGCTTTATTTTAAATAACAAACTTTCTAATGAAAAAATGGCACAAAAAGTTATTACTAAGGTCAATCAAAAAACCAAATTTTTATTTAGAATTTCCTCATTCATAAATAGAAACGCTCTGAGGACCCTAGCTGGAGCCCTCATCCAATGTCACTTTGACTATGCTTGCACTTCATGGTACAGCAACATATCAAAACAAATGAAGACAAAGCTCCAGACCTCCCAAAACAAACTAGTGAGACTCCTGGGCCCTGTTTCTTGTACCTGGTTCAACTAAGTCGATCAAGATGTCATTATCCAGCTTCAGTTAACCCGATGTTCGAAGCCGGGATTTTCCTGTTCCTCGAAGGTGGATTCAGTCTCGTTAACTCAAGCCAGACTTGCGACTCAGGCTAAATGCGCGCGGCCGCTTCAGGCGAAAAGCCAGCACGTATCGATGGCAGAGATCCTGATTCTCTAACGGCATTGATTGATTAATTGATATAAAACTTTATTGACAGATTGCAATACGGCTCAATCGCCTCGCCGACAAGTTAAATGCGTTATCTATAGGCTAATTTTAAGTCCCTCATTACCTCAATCAATCAGATTATATTTCTTTAAACTTGCCTGCTGGATTGAATAATCAAATGAGATCTTGCTAGCGAAAATAATTAGTTAAACTTATACAGAATTACGATACGGCTCTCTTACCCATTGATTGATGTATAGTCGATCTTTAACTTATCTCCAATGTGGTCTAACGGGTTGTTGTTTTGACTATCACGCAGACGACCGGGGTTCGAGACCCTAGTCTTTTCCTTCTTTTTGCAATATAGGAATAATTCAATTTGGTGCACGTTGAGAGCTATATAAAGAATGACATCCTCAATGCATGTAGATTTATAATATTTTAACTTAAAACCAGGCTACTTTGGCGTATAATCATTAATATTATATTCAAAAAAATCATATTGGAAACACCGGGTTTTGAACCCCGGTCGCTGGGTTGGCAGGCTTGAGCACTACCGCTGCACCACTGTGCCAGATGGGATAAATTCATTGTTTATACATTAATGAACGAGAGACCCGTGTTTAGAATATCCTTTGTTTTGAATGAAGTTTATCTCTTTATCCTCATTCGTTAATGTGACGTCAACGGCTCATTCAATTTCTCAAATCCGTCAAACAGCGCATCTCATCAGACATCTTAATCCCAGTTACAATTAAAATAACCACATAATGTGTACATCGCACGAGCGAGCGCCACGGTATATATAACGTGCATTATTTAGGACAAAGTGAATTTAGTATCAGCATTTTGGGTCTATTTTACATTTCAAAAGCCCCCTCTGGAAGAATGGAGCACAAAAACGTAATTCAGAATGGTATAATGCAGATCGTAGACTGTGGGAATAGTTTCAGGAAACGGGCTGTCACTTCTTTGCGGGGGCGTGGCGATGGTTCAGGCTAACTTGAACTTAAACTCTGCTTTCGACCAGGCTCAAACTTTTGGATCTGTTGTCATGGTGATTTGGAAAATCCACGTACGGGGAACCGGAAAGTCCGGCTAACTCAGTTATCCAGTTAAAGTTATCCGGCTAACTCAGTTATCCAGGTACAAGGAACGGGGCCCTGCACAACCTTCACTTTAGGACTCACCTAACGCCAGCCCACTTTAGCAGCCTGGGATGGCTTAGGGTTGAAGAAAGGGTACACCAGCATAAAATGCTACTGGTTTTTAAAGTACTGAAAGAAACGGTCCCCAAGTACCTAGTAAATTATTTTAATAAAGTAGGAGATGTCCACAAACACGCCACAAGAGGAAGCCCCACGGACCTGGTCCCGCCGAGAGTCAGGACATGCATGGGGAAAGATGCATTTTTTTTTTACTCGGCTACGGTAATGTGGAATGCCCTGCCAACATTCATAAAACTCCTGAACTCCCCTCTCGGATTTAAATCCGCCCTAAAAACATGGCTCAGCAGCAACTCAAATTGGTCTTAAAATGTTTTTTTATCTCTTTTATCATAACTTGGCTTTTATTTCTTTTATCATGAGTTGTTTTTAAGGGTTTGCGGATTTTCTTTTAACATTAGTTAACTGTATGAGTTGTCAGGTTAGGCGTTTTTATACACATTTGTAGGATGTATCCTGTCTAGTGTACATGTCCATTTGTGTTTCTGTGCCTTTTTATGTTCCAAGTATGGACCACAATGGAAACAAGCCTTGGCTTTATTGTGTTTTATCCATTTTTAACCAGCGTTGTTGACACTGTTATTGTCTTGTCTTTTAAAATGTTTTTTTTGTCCTACGATTTGTGTCAAAATAAAGTATTCAATCAAATGCACTGTGAATTTTGTTTCTGAATTGACTGACTTGAAAGTGAACTGACCCTGACGATGATTTCATCTCATTTCAATGCACATTTGTTAAAGAAAGCCCACATTGATGTATCTTAAAGGGGAATGCCATTTCATTTCAGGTTTGAAATAATGTCTTCCAAAGCTAAACAAATTTGTATTATTAAAAACTTCAATAATATGCAATGTATTGTCCTCTCATCTCAGGGACCAGTAAGCAATGCAATTGCCACCTTCAGTTACAAATTATATTAAATTTAAAACTAATACCAATCAGCACTGATACTAGAGATGTACCTATATCTACTGTATGGCGCCTCTAACCAGGCCACTGCCCTTTGGCAGCCTCCCTGGGACCCAACATGTTCACCAGACCAGAAAAACAGTGTAAGTTGAGTGGCATTCCCCTTTAACCCTTAGAAAGTACAAATTAGAAGGAAGGAGACATTAGCATAACACACAACATCTCAGCCCTGTACAGTCAGTACAGTCAGTCAGAGATGCTCACAGTAAGGGGCCAGCCACCAGTACAGATTTAGCGTTGAGTGAGCGAATAAGTAGAATGAGCATTAGACCCATCAGACCTGTTTCTTGGCCGCAGGCGCCACAGTTTCCTTGGGAGTCTGCGGTTTGGCCTTCTTACTCTGCGGAGGCTTCAGGCCCTTCGAGGGCTGAGGGGCCGGCCGTTTGGACGGGCTGCCCTCCCTGTCTCGTTTGAATTTGATTGTACACCGAGGTTCCTTTGCGGTAGGAGAATCTAGTGGTGGGGGTGACGAAGACGACGATGTTGGTGGTGAAGAGGTGATGGGCGATGACGGCGACAGTGCCATGTTGTCCACGCTAATCTCCAGCTGTTTGATGGACTCCTCCAGACTGTTAATGGAATCGTACGCGTTCTTACACAGCTCCCCGGTCCTGGTGGGCGCCTTGGCGTCGGCGGCTGGACCCAGTTGTTGTTTGATGCTGCTGATCTCAAACCTCTCTGTCTCCTTCGTCTCCTTCTTGGTGGTCTCCATCGCCGTCCCGTTACCCTGCGTGATCTCCTCTTCGTCCTCGTACACGACGACCTCCAGGGTCTTCTTCCCCGTTTTCGACGTCCCCGTCCGGAGAGCCTGGCTGATGGCGACCAGTTTGTTTTTGGGGAACTTGAACTTGAACTTCCTCTTGGTCTCCGTCTTGCCGGGAGAGTCTGCTTTAGGCTGGTCGTCGGCACTGTTGGAGGAAACGCTGCTATCGGACAGTTTTCTTTGATGTTGCGCATGTTCGGGCCTCTGGCAGTTCACTGTTTTCTCTGTCACTTTGAACTCTTTCTGCCTCACCTGAGGAAGTACACTCGTCTCTCCTTCCCCCAGCCTCTCCTCCTCCTCCTCCTCCTCCTCCTCCTCGATACACTCACGTGGTAGAATGCGATCCATATCCTCTTCACATTCAAATATAGTAGACAAGCGCTTCCAGGCAGAGTGAATGTCCATGGGCTCGTCAAAGATCAGGATGACAGGTTTCTTGTCGAAGTCGTCAGTGCTCTCGCCACCTTGCTCCCTCTGCAGGCGGTTAGCGGCATTATCCTTGTTTGCGTTGCTGTTTCCCACAGTAACAGTCTGCACATCTGAGCTGTTTGCTTTTAAGTCCTGGTACTCCCCTTTAGACAGAGCCTTGATCCTGCTCTTCGAGATCCGAAAGGCCATCCTATCCAGTGGTGGAGGGGGCGGGCCTTCGTCATCCAGGTCAGGGCTCAGGCTGCCCGTGTCCTCTGTGTATTTGTATAGGTCCTTGGATGATTCCCTTGCTGCCACTTCACACTGTGGCTGGCTGTCAGTGAAGCTCAGTGGAGGCGGGGCAGGTTTCTTGGTGGGGCTAGTCACAGGCTGGACCTGTGGCGACTTTGATGACATCATACCAGAGCTGCTCTCAGTTGGAACATTCTCTTTTTCTAAAGTTACGAGAATTGTTATATTTGACTTCTTCTCTGGTGAAGGTGATTTTAGAGCAGGCATCTGATTAGGACTCTTGTTGTCGAGAGTCACAATGTTTTCTTTTCTAGCTGTAGTTACGTCTGACTCCTCGACTGGGGCTGGTTTTGGAGCAGCCACTAGTTCAGCCTGTTTATGATCAGGGTGTGCTGGGACATTTTCTTTTTCTAAAGTTACAACTATCGTAAACTTCTTCTCTGCTGTAGGTGATATTGGAGAAGGCAACTGATTGGTCACAACCTCCTTTTTCAAATCTATCTGTATCGGACTATCCACATCCGGAGTGGGGACATTTTCTTTATTTAAGGTTGGAGCAACCGTTGGAACTTCAAAACCCTTCTCTGCTAGAGCTGATTCTGGAGCACGCTCCTTCTCCTCCACCTCTTTGTCTTCCACCAGCTCCTTCTTCTCCTCCACCAGCTCCTCCCTCTCCTCCACCAGCTCCTCCTTCTCCTCCACCAGCTCCTCTCTCTCCTCCACCAGCTCCTCCTTCTCCTCCACCAGCTCCTCCCTCTCCTCCACCAGCTCCTCCTTCTCCTTCACCAGCTCCTCCCTCTCCTCCTTCTCCTCCACCAGCTCCTCCCTCTCCTCCACCAGCTCCTCCTTCTCCTCCACCTCTTTCTCATCAGGACTCCTGATATGAAGAGTCATGACATCTTCTAAAGCTACAACTGTCTGTGACTCCTCTGCTGGGACAGATTCTGGAGAAGGCGCCTGCTCTTCTTTCTCAGCCATAACATGCTCCTCTACGCCAGATTCTGTTATTGGTTTATCTTTATCTCGGTTAGCTGCTAATTCGGCCCGTGCTCGAGGAGCTAACTGGTCAGATGTTATTAATTCAGGATGAGGCGTTAACTCAGGGGGATTCTGGTTGGCCACCTGTGAGGCGGGTAGTGCCTGCTCCTTGTCTTCCTGTTGGTCCTTTCCTCCAGATGATGAATTGTCATTGGTCAGCTGTCCTGTGACGTAATACATGACCTAATAAAAACAGACAAGTTGGAAAAGGAACTTTAACAAAAAGGAAATAAAAGATCCCCTAGTCTTTACACTTTACATGACCTTTTATTGTTATGACATTACATACTGTAGGAGCCATATATGTAAGTTTCAGTATTCTCTATGGTGTTTATGGTTAGTTGTACTGTCACTTTAGGTGGTGGGAGTGTTCACTGGGGTTTGGGCGTGTTCACTGGGGTTTGGCGGCAATAGGAGTGTTCATATGGGATTTCATTCACCTTTTCACGGGTGTTGACAGTTTATGGAAAGAGGGGGTGAGCGCAAGGAGCGCATATTTTCTATTGACCGCAAGAGTATAGTATCCAAGAGCGCAAGAGTATAGTATCCAAGAGCGCAAGAGTATAGTATCCAAGAGTGCAAGAGTCAATTAGTGTATGTATTTACGTGTGTTTCATCTGTTTCATTAAGCGAAAGAATAAAAGGTTGAAAAGCATATTCTGGACGTGGAACGGAATTATTATATGATGCACGTCACAGTGTTTATACTCCTCTGCTTAGCCCCTTTGCGGCTTTTTTATGACAGCCTACATGTAGCCGCAACATAAGTCAATAGAAAGAAGCAAACAAAAGCGTTTATCAACGGAAATCAACTGTATTCATATTGCGGATTCCTCGGATCGCTTCGGAACGCTTTTGATCTTGAAGAAAACATTGGAACGCTTGGATCATCGCTGCATTGGAGCGCGACATCCCTACGAAAGGCCTGAGGCAGACCAGCAACAGAAGCGGTATGTAGTCACTTTATTGATTCTACTGTGAAGCCTTTTGTTTTTGAACACAGTGTGAATTTGTTACTACCGCTTGTCCATTGGGGACTTTGTTGACTGGTTGTGCTGTTTTTCGTCAATGGATGTTGCACGGCCTACTAAGCAACAGGGAATTGATTGATCATTAACACTTTTAGTGCCAGCCACAAGAAATATCGTTAGTTCATGCCATGCGTTGAGTGCCAACCGACGAGAAATCTAGTTTTTAATCGTTATTTTTTTTATTATAGATTTCCATTCATTTTTCATCAATCTAGCCTCACGTTACCAGTGTGGATCTGTCTGAGCTCAAACAGGGAAAATACCGCCCCCTATCGTCTCTCCGGATGGTATTGCACCCCATTGGATTGGACTGAATGAAATGGATGGGAAAAAAAGAGTCCGGATTCCACATTTTAATCCGAGCTGATCCCATTCATTGCCCACCATCAGAACAGCGTGGAATATGTCTTTCGACCACCCAGCGTTGGATCAATACACGCAATCGATATTTGGAATGGCGATCAGGAATTGGAATAATTTTTTGGAGAACATCTGATCTGAGGTAAGGAATCTATTTGACCAGTCTTGGGATAATCAGAGCTGTTTTCACCTATATATCAACGTGTCCCATATGTGTGTGTGTGGCTGTGAGTGTGTGTGTGCTGATCAGGAAATAAGATAATAGATTTTTCAGCCCGCTTCTATAGCGTGCATAAGCACACATATACTATCGATAATCTAGCGTTTATTTGAAAACGATTCATAAATAGGCCGAAAAATGACAACGTGTTTTGTGTATTACAGTAAAGCGCGATTCCTGTAGAATCTTTTTCCCCCCTGAAAGTTTAAAAAAACAAGTGTTTTTTTTTAAAATGGTATAAAACGGAAATGAACCGATTAAAAAAACTATCCGTTTCGACAATGTTGACTGCAAACAAGTCATTGATAAGCAACGGGCGTATTAGACACATAGCCATCATTTAGGATATAGTTTATGCGTTCGCAAATATGATCGCCCTCCATTGACTACAGCGTTGGCACTCAAGCGCCTATTTCTGGCACCCCCTGCTGGCATGGAAAGTGTTAAGAGGACTGTGGATTATTGGATGATTTCATGTGAGCTATTGGAAAATGGCATCAGGAGAATCAAGGTCAAGTGTTGATGTCAATGGCTCAAAAATGGATGAACAAAAAATTGAAGTCATACTCACTGTCAAGGCTTTGGCCAACAAAATTGAAACACTTCAGAAAGAAGTGAATTTGAGTGCAGTCTCAAATGGAGAATTTGAATCAAATGGTTGAAGATACCACTCTGTTACACAAATCTGTCTTTCCTTTAATTCCTGAAGAGGAACAGGAAAAACAAAATGAATGGTTTGACAAAATACTCAAATGCAAGAATGGATTCATGACGGATGTAAAGCAGTGGCTTTCTGAAACTGGGAGACAAAAAACCAGTACAAGTGCCCATGTTGGTGTACATGATGTTCCCATACCTGTATCACAAAAAGTAACTCCTGTTGAGATACCTGATACACCATGATGAAAGTGAATCTGAAGATGAACCAAGCGACAGTGTGTCAAATGCTGGGAGCAGAGGGTCTGGCAAGCAGAGCTCTGTTGGGCCTACATCCAATGTCTCAACCACATCATCAGTATGCATCAAAGCGGAGGCCGACATGGCTGCTCTAATTGCACGACAAATGCTATTAAAGGAAAAGCATGCAATAGAACAAGAGGAAGAACAAGAGGAGCAGCTAAGAAAGAAAAAGGAGCAACTAAGAAAGAAAAAGGAGCAACTTAAACTTGAAGTGGAAATAGCTGCATCAGCAGCAAAAGTCAATGTGCTAAGAGGCTCTGGAGGATCTCGCATTTCGATTAATATGTCCAATGGCATGAACTCTTATTTCCGAAGGGGACAAAGGAATGTTCAAACACTCAGTGCTGAAGCACAAACCTTTGTGTCTGCTGTGAACATCTCTACAGGTGGCCAGCTTGGTCCACATGCTCTGCACACACCTACATTTGGAAATACAGTTCAGAATCTACAACCACAACCCAAATTGTCAAGACACGCAGGGGTCAAGGGTCAAATGGCATTACAGAGCACTCAAGCACAGCCACAGATTCAGCATCAAAGCATTCACACTGCAGCACAGCAATCAAGCAGCAATGGTAACATAATCACTGTTTAGGAGAAACAAAATTAAATAATAGCGTTGTTAGCTCAACAGTCTCTTAAATTTTTGCCTAAAAGAGACATTCAGGTTTTTGATAGTGACCCTTTACTATATCACATCTTCATACGTTCATTTGAGCACAGCATTGAAGAAAAGACTGACCACCCTAAGGACTGCTTATACTTCCTTGAACAGTACACCAGGGGGCAGCCTAGGTAGCTTGGCAGAAGCTGTCAGCATATGGCTCATGACCGAGGATATGCAAAAGCTAAGGCTTTGCTACACAAGCATTTTGGTAATGCACATAACATTTCTTCTGCCTACATGGAAAAGGCTCTTTCATGGCCACTAATAAAATCGGAAGATGTCAAAGCTCTGCAGGCATAGTCTCCTTTTGAGAGGATGCTG
The DNA here is from genome assembly GCF_963971535.1 of Notolepis coatsorum. Classification (NCBI taxonomy): domain Eukaryota; kingdom Metazoa; phylum Chordata; class Actinopteri; order Aulopiformes; family Paralepididae; genus Notolepis; species Notolepis coatsorum. Next base: position 90,571,237 of record NC_140177.1, read on the forward strand.
CAATGCCATGGAAAAGGTGGAAATTATGTATGAGTTAGACATGTCTGCCAACATGTTAGCCATCATAAGAAAGTTGCCTTACAAACACAGGGATGGATAACTGTGGCCTATGACCTGCAGGAAAGGCGTGGCCATAGAGCTACATTAGTTGACTTTGTTGACTTCATTCAACGACAGGTGAAGATTGCAAGTTATCCAGTGTTTGGCAATATACAGGATACACCAGCAGCAGCAGCACCTAAGGATATGAGGAAATCCAAAATTCAACCATATACAAGGGCAAAGGGAAGTAGCTATGCTACCACCATTGCAACAATGGAAAGAAAAGTTGAACCTGGAACAAAAATGAAGGAGAGAAGCTCATCTGGTACAAGGTTTTGTTTGTTTTGTGGAGGTGGACACACATTGGATATGTGCTTTCAATTGGGAAAGAAGGTGAAGGGTGAAGAAGGTGAAGGGGCGGCGTGGCTCAGGGGTAGAGCGGGTTGTCCAATGATCGAAGGGTTGGTGGTTCGAATCCTGCTCAAGCCCATGTCCATCCCACTGCCGTTGTGTCCTTGGGCAAGACACTTAACCTACTTGCCTTGTATGAATGTGTATGCATGTGAATGAATGTTGGTGGTGGTCGGAAGGGCCGTAGGCGATGATTATTCGCCACGCTTCCGTGAGTCTGCCTCAGGGCAGCTCTGGCTGCAATTGTAGCTTACCACCACCGGTATGACTGTGTATGAACGAATAATGGACTCTGTGAAGCGCTCTGGGTCTCATGAAGAGCGCTATATAAATCCAAGTCATTATTATTATTATTATTATTATAGTGAGAAGATTGGCTTCTTAAAGGAACATGGTGTGTGTTTTGGCTGTTTGTGCATTGGGCACATGAGTAAAGAGTGTAGGCAACACCTCTCTTGCAAAGTATGCAGTCTCAGGCACCTTAGCATACTTCATATTCACCAAAGAGAGAACGGAACAGATCTAAAAAAAAGTGTTGGGTTGGACTGTGAACGGACCTCTCAGAGGAAATGGAAGTAATGAAACAACTTGTGGACAGCCAGACATCACAGTCAACAGGATTTAAGTTGCAAGCCTTGATGAACAGTGGAAGCAGCAGCTAATGGTTGACTTCCCTGAATGCAGTCAGGATGAGGAGACAGGGTGGTCAAGAGAAGACTGTCACTTTATGGAGTTTGTGACAAAGTCTGCTAAGCTGATGGACGGCCGTTACAGTATTGGCTTACCTTTGAGGAAAATGGATATAAATATGCCAAACAACAGGAGAGTGGCTGAACAGCGTACTCTGAGTCTCAAGAGGAGGTTCGATAAAGATGTTGCATTTCATGCCGATTACACTGCTTTCATGAATGACATCATCTCCAAGGGCTATGCAGAGAAGGTGCCGGCTGAGGATCTGGAATGCAGTGACGGTAGGGTATGGTATATACCAGTGGTTCTCAACTGGTCTAGCCTCGGGACCCAACATTTTCCTTAGTCATTAAGTCGCAACCCAAAATTTTGAACCACTATGATTTATGTAAAAAAAACAATATTTGCAGTAATACGCAATCTTTCAAAACATGAAATAAACACAAAAAAGTGCAACAAAAGTGCAACTATTGCTAAAAACCCAATGAAATAAAAGAATAATAAATAATATATGCTTCTTAGCAGATTTCTTAGCTTAACATAACAGACCTAAATTTGGGGGAACTAATGGGATAACTGAGTTTGCAACAAAAGTGCAACTAGGGCTAAAACCCAATGAAATAAAATAATAATAAATAATATGCTTCTTAGCAGATTTCTTAGCTTAACATAACAGACCTAAGTTTGGGGGAACTAATGGGATAACTGGGGTTGCAACAAAAGTGCAACTAGGGCTAAAAACCCAATGAAATTAAATAATAATAATAAATAATTATGCTTCTTAGCAGACTTCTTAGCTTAACATAACAGACCTAAGTTTGGGGGAACTAATGGGATAACTGGGATTGCAATAAAAGTGCAACTAGGGCTAAAAACCCAATGAAATAAAATAATAATAAATAATATGCTTCTTAGCAGATTTCTTAGCTTAACATAACAGACCTACGTTTGGGGGAACTAATGGGATAACTGGGGTTGCAACAAAAGTGCAACTAATGGCTAAAAACACAATGAAATAAAATAATAATAATAATAAATAATATATCCTTCTTAGCAGAATTCTTAGCTTAACATGCAGGGGACTAATGGGATAACTGGGGATGATGTTTGCTCCTGACAAGAGTCTCAAAGTCTGGGGTGATTGTAGACAAAGCAACTCTGAGGTCATGCTCAATGTCCAATCTGTTCCTCCGCTTTGTCTTCAGCTGGACCAGAGCTGAGAAGCCACTTTCACAAAGATAGGTAGTAAAAAAAAAAAGTAAAAAAAAAAAAAAAAAAAATCTTTTTTTACTTTTTTTTTTACACACACATCCGCGACCCACTCAAAATGGCCCCGCGACCCACCAGTTGAGAAACACTGGTATATACCACACCATGACGTATACCACCCGAAAAATAAAAAGACCAGGGTTGTATTCGACCGTGGAGCTACATTCCAGGGAACATAGTTGAATGCACAGCTCCTACAGGGACCGGATCTTACCAGCACACTGAACGGAGCCAGGACAGTTTCAGTAGGATATATATGCCCATCGCAGATGGAAACAAATACAGTATCAAACTTATTTTGGAAACGATGGGTCAAGGAATACTTACCTCTACTACAGGAGCATCAGAAGTGTCGAGCGCATGAAGGGCGGTTAGGTGGTCGAGCGGAGATTGCGTTCGTCACCAGCCCCGGAGCTGTGAGCTTGATTCGCCTGTTCGAATCCAGCTCACAGCTCCGGGGTTGTCACCAGCTTGGCTGGCCGTCTGCACTGATACAATTGGCTGTATCAGAGGGTGGGAGAAGCTGGCGGGGTGGGTCCGGGTCGTTGTAAACAGCGACTCCTACAGTTCGGTCGGGGCGCCTGCTAAGCGCGGATTGGACGTGAGGGGGATAGTGTGGTCCTCCCACACGCTACGCCCTCTCAATGAGAATCCGCGCTGCCAGGTGAAAAGAAGCGGTGATTGGCTGGACGTGTGTCAGAGGAAGCACGTGGTAGCCTCCACTCTCCCAGATGATCTGACTGTGGGGGGTAAAGCGCAGCGACCAGGAAGGGACTGGGAATTGGCATACGACTAACATTGGGATGGGAGAAAAATCGGAGGAAAATGGAGGGGGAAAAAGACCAATAAAAAAAAAAAAAAAAAAAGAAGTGTTGAGCGCAACTTCATCATTGGATATATTGTGCTCATAGTTGATGACTCGGCACCTCACAACTCATGGCTTACAGGAAGGATCGTGAAAGCTATCCCAGACAGAAGAGGACTTGTCCCTCAAGTGCAGATAAAGACCAAGACCAGCTATCTGGACAGGCCTATCACCCAGGTTTGCCTTCTACAGGAAGCAGAAGAGCCATGAGAACGTCAGATGTTCACATTCATAGACTTGACTTTGACACATGAACATTGGATTTCAGTTTTTTGTTTTGTTTTTCTGACTTGACTGACCAAGCGATGATAAAGATCACTCCTTTTTTTAAAGGCTATGTGCTAGTAACCTCTGGCCTTAGAATACAATTAAGAAAGAAGAAAAGGACATTTGCGAGAAAATATTAAAAAAATCTAAAAGAAAAGCCACTATTGTTTTTGCATAATTGTACCATATATTTAATGTTTTCTTGTTGGTCTCCTACATAATGTACAGTTGTGTAATTATTGAATTTGAATAATTAGGGGCTGGCATGTAGGAGCCATATATGTAAGTTTTAGTATTCTCTATGGTGTTGTATGGTTAGTTGTACTGTCACTTTAGGTGGAGGGCATGTTCACTGGGGTTTGGGTGTGTTCACTGGGGTTTGGCGGCAATAGTGTTCATATTAAGGCTGTCCCCGAACCCTGTTTTTAGGGTTCGAACGTTCGCCAGGGTTTTTCGAACGGATGTTCGAACGTTTGTTTTTTATTAATTAATTTTATTATTATAGATTTTACGGGGGGGCGGCATTGCATAGTCTATCGGTGAAAACTATTTTGTTTACAGTGGTGGCTGTTCATGTAAACATGTAAAGAAAGCACTCAGAAGAAAATAAAGGGAAAAGACAGCAGTCAAACATAATAATATAACGCACTCACTTTTTGTTGGGTATATGCCATACGCGCCAGCCACTTCACCCAGGCGTTGCGCGATGTTTACTCCAGAATGTTTTATCTCCAGTTCTTTTGTTTCCAAGACATATCCCAGTAGTTCCCACTCGTTGGAAATAAAATGACAGGTGACTGCCATGTACGCCTCCATCGCCACCGACGTCCAAGCGTCTGTTGTGAATGCCACAGCGGCATGGTCAATGTAAAAGGAGACTTTCTCCCGCACGGCCCCGTACTTAGGTTGTTGGAAACGGTAGATCTTTTGGGCATGGTGTAACCTGGCGCCATCATTTTTAAATGAGCAGCCAGGTTGGATGTGCCACCGTGGAATGCCAAGTGCTTGTCGCACATTTGACACACAGCCTTTGCCTTATCCTCCGTTAATTTAAAGTGTTTCCACACAGGTGACGTCTTCCCACTTCTTGCAGCTGCCATGATTGAATAATTGAGCGAGCGCCGCGGGGACGCGCCTCCTCACCTCGACTCAACCCTGCGTGCCTCTTTTAAAAAATTTTTTTTTCGAACGTTCTAACCCATTCATTAAAATCCGAACGCCAGCGTAACAAACGTTCGGGCTCAGCCTTAGTTCATATGGGATTTCATTCACCTTTTCACAGGTGTTGGAAAGAGGGGGTGAGCGCAAATGTTCTATTGACCGCAAGAGTATATTATCCAAGAGCGCAAGAGTATAGTATCCAAGAGCGCAAGAGTATAGTATCCAAGAGCACAAGAGTCAATTAGTGTATGTATTTACTTATGTTTCATCTGTTTCATTAAGCGAAAGAATAAAATGTTGAAAAGCATATTCTGGACGTGGAACGGAATTATTATATGATGCGTGTCACAGTGTTTATACTCCTCTGCTTAGCTCCTTGCTGCTTTTTTAAGACAGCCTACATGTAGCCGCAACACATACTATTACACTACTTTGAATAGGCAAATGCACAAACATTATACCATGTACCGAACACTATTAGACACTATTACCAGAATAATGAAATTCAAAAATGTAATGAAGATGATGTACTGGTAGATTTGGACAATGAGTTGAGTAGAGCCTTGTAGAGCCAACTAGAGCAGAAAACAGTACATTAGAGAAGAGATGAGCAAAGGGGGGCAACATATAGAGTAGAATAAAAGCAGAATATAGTAGAATAAAGTAGGAAATAGTAGAAAAGAGTAGAAGAAAAAGATAGAGTAGAGTAGACGATAGAGTAGAAGAGAATAGAAGTAGATTAGAGTAGAGTAGGAGATAGAGTAGAGTAGAGTAGAGAAGAGTAGAGTAGACGAGAAGATAGAGTAGAGTAGAAGATAAGGTAGAGTAGAGTAGAGGAGAAGATAGAGTAGAGTAGAAGAGAAGGTATAGGGTAGAGTAGAGTAGAAGTGAAGATATAGTAGAGTAGAGGAGAATATAGAGTAGAGTAGAAGAAAAGATAGGGTAGAGTAGAGTAGAAGTGAAGATATAGTAGAGTATAGTAGAGTAGAGTAGAAGATAGAGAAGAGTACAGTACAGTACAGTAGAGATAGAGCTGATTTGGCTGATCTTACTGTGTGACTTTGGGGAGTGTTGCCATTGTTGTCTTCTGTGTTGAACAAAGGATTGTCTTTCCATAGCTGAATCTGATTGGTAGGACAGTGTATATGGATGAACAGGGAGACATGTTATTGGTAGGACAGTGTATATGGATGAACAGGGAGACATGTTATTGGTAGGACAGTGTATATGGATGAACAGGGAGACATGTTATTGGTAGGACAGTGTATGGATGAACAGGGAGACATGTTATTGGTAGGACAGTGTATGGATGAACAGGGAGACATGTTATTGGTAGGACAGTGTATATGGATGAACAGGGAGACATGTTATTGGTAGGACAGTGTATATGGATGAACAGGGAGACATGTTATTGGTAGGACAGTGTATATGGATGAACAGGGAGACATGTTATTGGTAGGACAGTGTATATGGATGAACAGGGAGACATGTTATTGGTAGGACAGTGTATATGGATGAACAGGGAGACATGTTATTGGTAGGACAGTGTATATGGATGAACAGGGAGACATGTTATTGGTAGGACAGTGTATATGGATGAACAGGGAGACATGATATTGGTAGGACAGTGTATATGGATGAACAGGGAGACATGTTATTGGTAGGACAGTGTATATGGATGAACAGGGAGACATGTTATTGGTAGGACAGTGTATATGGATGAACAGGGAGACATGTTATTGGTAGGACAGTGTATATGGATGAACAGGGAGACATGTTATTGCACAACTGTTCAGTGTGTGTGTGTGTGTGTACATGTGTTGCATGCTTGTGTGTGTTTGCGTATGCACCTGTGCATGTGTATGTGAGTGAGTGAATGAGTGAGTGTGTGCGTGTGTGTGCGCGTGTGTGCATGTGTGTGCGTGCGTGGACGTGTTCTTGTAAGCATGCTCGCCGTGCTTAAATTCAGGTAAAAGTAAAGACTGAGCAGCCAAAGAGGATGTGAAATCAGTCACTTTATTATCCCTTAGAAAAGCAACATATGAAAAGCCCACATACCTATAGATAGTAAGAACAGCAGCCAAGACATCATGCATTCAGAGCAGGGATGGAAATGTTAGCCAGCTAACCTGTGGCTAGTGGTTTTCAGACACAGAGAGCAAAGAAAGAGAAATATCAGTGATCCAGACCTACTGCACGGTGCACCACATATAGATGTCAGTGATCCAGACCTACTGCACGGTGCACCACATATAGATGTCAGTGATCCAGACCTACTGCACGGTGCACCACATATAGATGTCAGTGATCCAGACCTACTGCACGGTGCACCACATATAGATGTCAGTGATCCAGACCTACTGCACGGTGCACCACATATAGATGTCAGTGATCCAGACCTACTGCACGGTGCACCACATATAGATGTCAGTGATCCAGACCTACTGCACGGTGCACCACATATAGATGTCAGTGATCCAGACCTACTGCACGGTGCACCACATATAGATGTCAGTGTTTATTTCAGAGCTTGTACAGACTGCAGCGTGGCCCCATAGCTAACTAGCCAGAGCCGCACATATCCAGCATGAAGATCCAGCATGAAGATCCAGTATGAAGATCCAGTATGAATAACGGATACATGGATTGTGCTGAGAAAGGACTCTACCGATCACTGGTTGAGTACGAAAAATAGGGAATAGAGGTAAACAATGATGAACTTGCCTTTTAAATAGAAAGAGATTTGAATGAAAAGATGATACAGATCAGTATATTATAAAAGACAGGAAGACATTAAATCACATGCAAGTTAATTCAGACAGGAGGGGGTCAGCGATAGACCAGTCCAGTTATCACACGATAACACCTGTTGAGAGCATTATGTGATCACATTGTTGTTATTTTAATAATACATATAAAACAATAAAAATGTGATCACAAAAAAAGAGCATTATGAGACAGATAGATACTAGATATGTAGGCAGATCGATTGGTCGGTAGACAGACAGACATACAGATAGATTGAGAGATAGATAGATAGATAGATAGATAGATAGATAGATAGATAGATAGATAGATAGATAGATAGATAGATAGATAGATAGATAGATAGATAGATAGATAGATAGATAGATAGATAGATAGATAGATAGATAGATAGATAGATAGATAGCAATGATATAGAACAAGCAAAAGGCAGAAAGATTGGCCCAGTGCATATCTTTTGGGGTGTAAACTGAGGACAGATTTGATTTCGAAGCAGAAAACAGTCAATGAGTAAAAACCACAAACCAGGTTAAAGCTGTAGGTGTTAAAGATGGCTTTCAGTCTACTGAACCACTAGCCTGGACACAAGTGTCCCACAGTAGATGATCTGTTCTAGACTAGCCTGGACACAAGTGTCCCACAGTAGATGATCTGTTCTAGACTAGCCTGGACACAATTGTCCCACAGTAGATGATCTGTTCTAGACTAGCCTGGACACAAGTGTCCCACAGTAGATGATCTGTTCTAGACTAGCCTGGACACAAGTGTCCCACAGTAGATGATCTGTTCTAGACTAGCCTGGACACAATTGTCCCACAGTAGATGATCTGTTCTAGACTAGCCTGGACACAATTGTCCTACAGTAGATGATCTGATTCTGTTCTAGACTAACCTGGACACAAGTGTACCACAGTAGATGATCTGTCCTAAAGTAGCGTAGGAGGATTCTTATAGCGCCCTCTGAAGGCTAAACTAAGGTTAGAGAATATTGAGGTGTAGGTGTTTAGGCTGTATATTCTGTTGTTAGTAGTTAGTGAAGCATCACACACTCGGTGCGTTAGGTATATAATAACTTCATTTCATTCACAGGACAGTTCCCAGGGCAGTTTGTGAACATGCACAAATACAGCACTTGTTTTCTAAAGCTAGAAATCCGAGAGAATCCTCAAACATTTGTGATGTCACCTGGATGTGGGTTCTTCCATGAGTGAAATGTGAGGGTTCTCTCTCTTTGACTTCTAGGATAGAGTAGGGCATATTCACAAATACTGCCTGAACTGTCCTGGGGCACAGGCTATAGTTAGGGATTAGATTTTTAGTGCTGTTAGCCAGAATCATCACTGCAGCAGGCCCGGCAGTTTGGTTTACCTTGGGGTCAATCTCTCTGCTCTGAGGGTCAGAGGTCGAGAGGTCAACCACACACCTGCTGCCTATTTCCCTCAGAGAGCACTTCTGAAACACCTGGGTAGGGGGCAAAGGTCAAAGGTTGGGTTGGTGGTGGGCGTAGGGAGGGTGGGGTGGAGGCTCTGGGATTCAGGCATATACTGTAAATATCCATAGTATTCCACTACATCATCATCGCAGGCATCTTGGTAGAGGAATAACAGGTGATTGTCATTAAATCATTAACCCATTTAGACCTAAAACGCCTCTAATAATGCACTTTATACAACGGCATGCAAATTTCTCGATTCTGATTGGCTGAAACAGTCATTTTACACGTCTTTATTGGCAACAATTCCACGCTGCTGGCCCAGGACCCGCCCACAACCGAACCACATCACATCACTCCGCAGGATCACAAGAAGGTGGACAATAATCTTTACAAATGGATATGTTGATAGCGACTAAACGACTAAATATCAAGCGATTCTGTCACAGTGAATGTCTTAGTCATTTAAACAATGTTGGATGATGTAATTGATGGGTCTTGAATCATTCTGTAACAAAAGAAAAATCGCGGATTGATTGATTGATTCATTTTCAATTTTTCTTTCAATTTCTTTTCCTTTCGACTGTCAGCGCTCGCTCTAGTCTCCACCCACCGCCACACACCCCCCCCCCACACACACACACACACCCACACACACACACACACACGCACACACACACACGCACACACACACACACACACACACACTCTGCCTGCAACGCGGGGGATAGTCAGACTGAGAGAGAGAGCTGGGTGCTGCGCTGTTCTAAGTGAGCATGGCCTATTGAGTTGATTGATTGATTGATTGCTAATTTTATTACTGTACGCTTGGTTTCCAACTGGTTAAGTTTAGGCCCTCTACAGTAGGTTTAAAAAAATAAATAAAAACATAGGGTGAAGAAAACTTTTTTTCCTATAGGGCAAAGAAAACCTTTTAATTTGTTTTACCTACCTTCTATAGAAGCATCTAAGAATGAAGTTCTATGGAAAGTAGGTCTGCATTCCCTTAAAGGGGAACTATTTTACTATTTCTTTCACTATTTGGGCACTTTTACACAATTCCTGTGAGTCTATGGAACACCTCTGTAATATATATATTTTTTTTATTCATTGTTTTGTATTTCTAATCAAGTCCTCAAAAACAGCATTTTTCTACCTCAAGATCTCGAGCTGTTTTGAGCCTGGGCTCCTAAACCACTGCGCCGGGCCGGCCCCCCTGAACATTAACATGCAGCAGTGACTATATGACATCACATATAGGGCACATTTTCAAATGACTCAGTTCAGTGAGGGTGAATATTGTGAGAGGAGAATTGGAAGAATGCGCCAATATGAGAATTTTGAGACATAGATCATATTAATATAAGTTCACATAGCTAGGAAACAATGCTAAACACTCAAAAAGGCCATTTATAAGATAGTTCCCCTTTAACAATTGTGTGTATTGAGCCGTACTGTATTGTACCCATTCTGCATCTGGTAATAAGATTTTCAATCAATCATTCCAATAATACACAGTTGGATGTGTTAGTTGGTTGGATGCACTTCAAGCTGCTTCCACATGAGGCAACGTCTCTCAATCATTCCAATAATACACAGTTGGATGTGTTAGTTTGGTTGGATGCACTTCAAGCTGCTTCCACATGGAGGCAAATTGTCTTTTTTGTAGTTGTGGGAACTACTTTTTCTGGCGGATGGTTTTTTCAATAAATCTTCGATTAATGTGTGTTTATTGTATAGAAATAAGGTTGGATTAATGTGGCAGTTGTATAAAAGCATTACACCACTTGCAGTCGAGATTTGTGAACAATAAACCATGCCTAGGGGGGTCTAACGATCCTCGGCTGCGCCTCGGGCCTAACAACCACCCCTAGGCATGGTTTATTGTTCACAAACCACTCCTGCGCGTGATGTAATGCTTAAATATAGACTGCATATACACACAAAATGTTTCCCGGTTTCAATGGGTTAAATGACAACCATGGCCAATGAGCTGTATTTATGACGTTGAGCCATACTGGTAGGAAAAGCACGAGATGTCATGAGAATACTATGAATAGCTCAGTTAATTATCATCCCTGATTAAATAAAGGTGAAATAAATCAAAGCAAACGCACCAACATAAATCAAGTGTACCTTTCATTCAATTCATTAGTAATAATGAAATACCTGCAGTTCCTTCATGAACTTGTCATCTTCTTCTTCATCATCATCATCGTCTTCCTCATCCTCCTCATCATCTTCCTCTTCTTCCACAGTTGTTGCCGGAACAGGGGCTGGTGTTGGGGTCACAGGGGCAGGGGCTGGTGTCGGGGTCACAGGAGCAGGGATGGGGGTAGGAGCCGGGGCTGGAGCCGGGGCTGAGGCAGGGCTGGGGGCGGGGCCAGGGGCGGCATGGGGGTTCTGGGGCTTGGGTTTGACCTCTGGAGGGTGCCTGGGGGGTTTGGGCTGAGGAGCCACGACTTCCTCGCTGTCCTCATCCTGGTGGAAATAGAAAAGAAACACATTAATACATTAAGAGAGAGCTTCACGGATGTGAGTATATTCATGCACACTCAGATGCATGTAACTGAACATGCTTGCACACATTTTAAGATATGTTTAGAGTGTTTTCTGCTTTGTTACGCGGGACGCATGAATACTTTCGGCAGCCCCCACTTGTCCTTCCGCATTGCTCTGATTGGCCGAGCGCGCGCATGAGCCGCGACGCGCTCCTCAGCCAGGCAGGAATACTACGCTCAGCTTAACCCAATTTATACAAATGGAAGTATTGATTATGCCGTAACGAATCATTAAAAAAATATACCGTTAACTGGAATATGTTGTTTCTTTACACATATGTTGGATTATGTAATTGGTTTGTCATGACAAACCAATAAAAAATCGCATCGCCCGGCTTCGCGGCTGCGGCGCGGGTCCACGACCCTCCGTGCTCCGATCGCCAGCGGGGAGAATATGCTGCCGTGAGCGGCATCGCTGAGCTCTGGTGTCCGCTGGACGAAGCCAGAGACGGTCTTATTATGGGGCTTATGCCGAGAAGGCGTAACACAACAATGCATCTGTCAGTCGTACTTAACTATGTGTTCACTGTTGTGTTACGCCTTCTCGGCATAAGCCCCATAATAAGACCGTCTCTGGCTTCGTCCAGCGGACACCAGAGCTCAGCGATGCCGCTCACGGCAGCATATTCTCCCCGCTGGCAATCGGAGCACGGAGGGTCGTGGACCCGCGCCGCAGCCGCGAAGCCGGCGATGCGATTTTTATTGGTTTGTCATGACAAACCAATTACATAATCCAACATATGTGTAAAGAAACAACATATTCCAGTTAACGGTTTTTTAATGATTCGTTACGGCGTAATCAATACTTCCATTTGTATAAATTGGGTTAAGCTGAGCGTAGTATTCCTGCCTGGCTGAGGAGTGTGTCGTGGCTCATGCGCGCGCTCGGCCAATCAGAGCAATGTGGAAGGACAAGTGGGCTGGCGAAAGTATTCACGCAGACGGGACAGTGAGCAGAGACAATGACAGAAAGTGAATGACACCCTTTACAAAAATCATCTCTTAACACTTTCAGCGGAAATCACGTAATATTACGCGTTTGCTCGCCAACCGCTGAGCGCCAAAAACGCAATATTAGGTTTTTATATCGTTTTTTCTTTTTTTCGATTTTAATATCCTATACACTCTTACGGAACTCTGTGTTACCATTGGAACTCATTCTGACACGTCGAGAGTGCAATGCCGGCCGAATCCTGCTAGGTGGCAGTATCGCCTACCTTTTGAAACCTTATTTCACACTGTGTGTTACATTTTATATGATCCGGGCAGAGAATTTGGATTCGGGCAAGTGAAACGGTTCATTCGAGCAACTTGGAACGCTTGGAACACACTTGATGCATATTTTGTGATATTTCATGTCAGGGACCCGATGGACATCAATACTGGAAATCACGATCAGACAATTGGAATATTCATTTTGGGATACCTCCTAGTAAAGGTAAGGACTATATGACATCAATCCTACTTTGATCGAAGAATGATTTCACATCGATCGCAACGATCAACGTATGTAGTATTCAAAACGTATGCCGTTGCTG